>NC_142801.1:34878552-34902988 GCF_049724085.1 Artemia sp. Qi Xiang Cuo | reverse complement strand
TGTGTAGGGAGAAGGTTAACTCTAAGATTAACATGAAGCGCTTTTCGAGAAAAATTTGGAACATCCAGACCTTTTAAATTTAATTTATGTGGGTTCAGATGGTTCCCGGAAAATCATCTGATAGTCTCAACCCTTTAATAAAATTCTGAATGAATGTGCCCATCATATAAACAAAAAATAATCGTTTTAGATATTGCAATGCAATTCTGATTCAGACCGAACACGATGGATCGATGCAATCACTCCGAAAATTTCCGACAATCCTGATGAAATCATCTACGAAGAATGGGACTGCCCACAAGTTCAGGTTATTCACCCATACACAGCCCAGCAAAATGATGAGCTGAACCTTCAGTTTGCTGACGTTGTAAATGTTCTAAGAAAAATGGCTGATGGTAATACTCTTTTAAATTATTTTGCTGTCAAATGAGCACTTTTTTTATATTTGCCTTTTCTTTTCTTTTATATTCTACTATCTTTGCATTTGCTTCATTATATGTACATCTCATCGTCACAAAATCATAGCCAGATAATGCATCAATTAATGGCCTGATCATAACCTGTAATTGAGCAGGGTAATTTTATATTTGAAAAATTTAAAGTAAGATGACTAGATCTAGACTTGACCCATCTAATGTTACGAGCCTGAGGAAACTTGCCTTATTTTTGAAAAAGGGGAAAAACATCCCTTAAAAGTCATAGAATCTTAATGAAAATTACACCATCTGATTCAGCGTATCAGAGAAACCTACCGTAGAGGTTTCAAGCTCCTATCTGCAAAAATGCGGAATTTTGTAATTTTTACTAGAAGAATGATCAGGGATGCGTGTTTATTTGTTTTTTTACCAGGGGTGATTGTATCGACCCAGTGGTCCTAGAATATTGCGAGAGAGCTCAATCGAAAGGAGCTTAAAAGTTATAGTACCCTTTTAAGTGACCAAAAAATTGAAGGGCAACTAGCCCCCCTCCCATTCTAGTTTTTTTCCCAAAGTCATTCGATCAAAATTTTGAGATAGCCATTTTGTTCAGCATAGTCAAAAATCTAAAAACTATGTTTTAGAGGGTGACTTAATCCCCCACAGTCCCCGGGGGAAGGGCTGCAAGTTATGAACTTTGCCCACTATTTACATATAGTATTGGTTATTGGGAGGTATACAGACGTTCTTAGAGAGGATTTGTTTGTGTGTGTGTGGAGGGGGGGGGGGAGAGAGGGTTACGTGGGATGGTCTTTCCATTGAGGAATTTTTCATGGGGGAAGGGAATTTTCTATGAAGGGGTCGCCGGATTTCCCAGCATTATTCAAAAAACGATCAGGAATTAAATTAAAAAAAACAAGTTTTTTCAACTGAAAGTAAGGAGCAACATTAAAACTTAAAATGAACAGAAATTATTACGTATATCAGGTAGCTCGCCCCCTAGTCAATACCTCGCCCTTTACGCTAAAGTTATTTTAAGTACTTTTAAAAGATCTATTTATTCTAATTAAACGGCCTTTGTGATTCAGAGATCATTCTTAAGGAATTGGAACAAAATTTGAACTTTAGCGTAAAGAGTGCGGTATTGACTAGGGGGCGAACCCCCTCTTGTACGTAATAATTTT
The DNA here is from genome assembly GCF_049724085.1 of Artemia sp. Qi Xiang Cuo. Classification (NCBI taxonomy): domain Eukaryota; kingdom Metazoa; phylum Arthropoda; class Branchiopoda; order Anostraca; family Artemiidae; genus Artemia; species Artemia sp. Qi Xiang Cuo. Next base: position 34,901,388 of record NC_142801.1, on the reverse strand, counting down.
TATTGTTGCTCCTCACTTTCAAGTTTTATTGTTGCTCCTTACTTTCAGTTGAAAAAAACTTTTTTTTTTTTTATTTCCTCTTGCTTATAAATCAAATTAACAAAAGACTTTCTGTTAAAAAAAAGAGAAAAAGTTATGGATAGCGAGATGGCCTAAATAATGTTTGCTGAGTAAAGTAATACCAAATGAATATTTTAGGGCCGAAGTTTCATAAAATGAATTCAGAAAAAATTGCGTGCATGACGTGCCATTATGCACTGAATGCCCAGGACGACCTCATTAATTTTTTCGATCTAACGCCATTTTTTAGGGGTTTCAGGATATTTTCGAATATGTATATATATATATATATATATATATATATATATATATATATATATATATATATATATATATATATATATATATATATATATATATATATATATATATATATATATATATATATATATATATATATATATATATATATATATATATATATATATATATATATATATATATATATATATATATATATATATATATATATATATATATATATATATCTATATATCTATATATATATATATATATATATATATATATATATATATATATATATATATATATATATATATATATATACCCAGAAAGAGGGGAGAGAGCCTACTATCAATCCTTTGTCGGTGTTCTCAAATCTACAACTCGGTGTTCTCAAAGTCTAGATACAACTGCGTGAAAGATAAGATAAGATTTATTGCAAAAAAGCTTGCGGGCCATAGCAACCCAGAATACAGTCTACAAACAAAGCTCAGGAACAAAATAGAACTTTAGATTATATAAATAATAAAAAAGAAAAAAAAAACAAACAAAAAAACAAAAAATAAATACACCAAGGTCAACATTTTAACCAACAAGCGCCCATCATAATAAAATTCAAATGTTAAAAACCGTAACACTCCCAAACACTCGTCCAAAACATTTATTCTGCAACTCAGACAGCTCTTCACACTCGGATACAAAATGAAATAAGTTCTCATTCACGCATCCACACATAGGGCAAAAACTGCCAGCCTAAACTTTCCCAAAAATTTCCTTCTCTCACCTAAATCCAAACTATCCCCTCTTACAGTCTTTAGCTTGGGAGTAAAACCTCGAAGACATATATTGGTCCTTATGAGCTTGCCACTCTTAGATTTCTTAGTCATTTAGGGTTCGCTGAACTTCCTTCCATACTGACACGTTTTTAGCCATTGGGCCTTTTCCTTCATTCCACGTCACTGAAAGGCCACAAAGGTCCATTATTTTCTTGACCTGATTTGGCCACGAATCACGTCTACCGTCCTTCAAGCTCTCCAAATAAGCTGACTTAAGAATCCGAACTCTATGTAGCCTGATTATTTTATCCCAGAATTTCACCATTCTAACCAATCTGACACTTCTTAAAGTGAAAAGCCCCAAATCTCCTTTCAGTACCAGTGAACTAAATGAATCATTCAAGTCTAAAAGTCTCTTAAAATATCTTAGCTGAACTACTTCTAGCTTAGCTGCTTTAGCAAAACCCCAAACCTCAGAACCCCAATGTAGACTAGAAGCTGCTTTTGTCTGGAAAATTCTTTTCTGGATCCTCATGTCAGCTAGCTGACCTAAATTACTTCTCAAAAGCATATTTATTAACCTATTAATCCTTAAATTACAATCTTCTACATGCCTAGACATCCTCCTTAATGCACTAAACTTAACACCCAAATAAACAAATTCCCCTTTAACCTCTAACAACTTTCCTCCAAATTTAAAAAAAAACTCAGAATCAACATCCCCTTTGCTCCTAAATATTAATACTACTGACTTCTTAGCGTTCAACTCTAAATCCTTCTTTTCTAAATATTTTTTATCATATCTAATTGCTTCTGAAGATTATCTCTGCTCTCCGCCACTAGAGCTGTGTCATCCGCGAATAACATACATGATAGCCTAAACCAATCCAAAGATACACAAAGGGCTCCATTACTTTTCATAAAACTGTTTAAATCCTTAACAAACAAAGAGAAAAGCTTAGGAGATACAGTACATCCTTGTTTCACACCCACATGAGACGTAACCAGCCTAGAAAAATTCTCCATAACCTTCACAACAAATTTCACCCTCCGATACGTGTCTGCTATTATTGCTACCAAACAAGACGGCAAGCCTAGTTCTAACAGACTTTCAATTAATAACCTCCTATTTACCGAGTCAAAAGTACTTTTCAGGTCTAAAAAAGGCTACGAATAGCCGACCATTCTTCCCTCTAGCATATTTCCTTCTCAGTATATCCAAAGTAAAAATATGGGCAACAGTGCTGAATGTCGATCTGAATCCCGCTCGATTGGGCTAAGTGTTTCCTGCTTATCTAACCAATCTCTTAGCCTAAACCCTAGAACCTTACAAAACAATTTACTTACCACATTTCCCATAAAGATAAACCTAAAGTTTTCATGTAACTTCCTATTACCTTTCTTAAAACGAGGAACTGCTACGGAAGTGTCCCATTAGCAAGGTCAACAAGCTTTCTCCACTACAAACGAGAAAATTGCGGCCAACATGGGTATTAAAGTTGTCCTTCCTAACCTCAGGGCCAGTGCAGATATACCATCTGTTACTGGTCACGAATTACCATTCATCTTTTTCAACTGATCCCAAATTTTTTGCTGAGATACAGGCCTAACTAAACCGTAATCATTTTGTCTTAAAGGATATGTTACCGTCCCTAGTTATAACTCTCAATCCTCTGAGCCATTCGACTTATTCGCCCCGACATACTCTGACTCCCTATTTTCAAAATAATCTGAACACGTCTCAACTGCTGGGACATCTCCTCTTATCCCCGGGCCCTGGATTGCACATTTAACTACCGATCAAAACTCTCTTGGGTTATTCACACCATAAGCTCTCTTAATTTTCTTATTAATCTTCACCTACCTCTCCGTCTTTTTAACTCTTTTAACCCTATTATAATCTGACCTTAATATCCTATATTCGGCCAGCCTGCGCAAATTTGTTTCCTGATCCATCAGATAAAGCACTTTGCCTGATTTTAGTAAAATCATCTTTTCTAATACCTAGATAAGACACCATTTATCCCTATGGTGGAACAAATTTTTGATAAATGGAGGAAATATCAAATGAGTATTGTTTTAAACAAATTTGTTAAATAAAGTTTACAAAAGACCAAGTATATGCCATGTTGTTAAACCGGTGATTCCAAGGTCACCTGTATTTTTTTGGGGGAAAGGGGAGAGGTCTTTCCCCAAGAAAAATGTCCTAGTTTTTTAATGTTTTCCTCTCCGTAGGAGCCGGGGGCATCTGTATCCTTGCTATCTTTCGGCAAGACTTTCAAAATTGTTTCATACAACTGTTTGAACTGGGTGAAGAATAGTTGGACAATTCAGCCATTAAACAAATTTACTACCCTCGTATAAAATAAAAACACAAGCATTTTGTATTTCGCGATTCAAATCTGTGACAGAGAGGGTCACGGAACAGGCTGGTTTTATGGCCATCAATAGAACTTTTTTTTGTCTGATGGCCGAACTAAGAAATATAAATGTCATACATGAAAATATATTTTGTCTCTTTTTTGTTTTTTTTTTTTACTTTTTTAATAAATTTTTGTTCTTTTCATAAATTATAAATGAGAAAAATACAATTTGTTAGACAGAAATATCTCTTGGTAACATGAATATTCTTGAATAACCTTTACGTTTATTTTTTAGTCACTTTTTTATCACTAATTTATAGGCAAAAATATTTTAACAATGTTGAGATGAAATAAACGTTAGGAAGCAAATCACGAAGTCTGCGTTAACAACGGAATCACAAACTGACCCTCTAAGGTCAGCAAATATCATAGCAGCAAATATTCTTAAAATGCAACGAAATCTTGTACTATTTTATTTTTGCTACAATGCTTTTGTTAAAAAAAAGGAGGTGATAGCCTAGTTTTCGTAACTGCTTGTATTTGCTTCACTTTCAAAGTCTATAGTGCTACAGGGCGGTGTGTTCACCCCTAATCATGTACAACGTCAATTCAATGTACTGTTAATATGCTCTGTTTTGGGGGCTTAGAGCGGAGCAGCCACCCACATGCGTAGGGCATTTTCTGTTCATTTAAGTTTGTTAGTTACATTTTGTTTTATCGGAAAAAACGGTTTTTTTAATAGGTAACAGGGAAGTCTTAAAATGAAGAAACAAAAACTTAAAAGCAGCAAAATATTGTATTCTTTTATGTATACTGCAGTGCTTTCATTAAGAAAAGGAGGCGACCGCTTGGTTTTCCTAACTGCTTGTATTTGTACTAACCGTATTTTTCAATATTGTAGTTCGATCACGATACAGCTGGTTTCAACGTAAGATCCTAATAAGCAAAGCTTGATTTTACAGGTACCATTCCTTGTGATAAATAAGCACGAACCTGCTTTGCATGCACTATAACTGCTTGCTTAACCATTCTCAATTTCTCTTTAATAAGTAAAAACATATGCAAAAGTGATAGCATTTAATTTAACTGTCAATTTATGTAGTATTCTGGATTTTTATGGTTTTGATACAAGTGTCTAGGTGGTAAAATCAGACATCCAGTGAGCCTCACTAAGTGAGGCTTAGTGAATGAGCCAGTCAAAAAGTGAGCCAGTGAGCCAATCAAAAAACCGTAGCTCAGATGGAAAAAAGTGAGCCAGTGAGCCAATCAAAAAACCGTAGCTCAGATGGAAGTGTCCTATGTAGAGTAAAGCAAAGAAATAAATAAGTGTTTTTCTTTTCCTTTCATGGTATTTAACTTAATACCAAGTGTTGGAGCATGACCCTGACATAAATTTTAGGGGGTGCGGGTGAGAAGGGGGGGTAAAAGAATTTATTTTCCCCAGGAAAGTACATTATTTTCTCAAAGGTGTGGTTTTTATAACTTATTCTCCCGGGGGGAAGAAGGGGGCTGACTGATTCCCCTAACATGTTCACCTTTTGACACCTAGTTGAAAGGTTCGAAAGGAGAAGGCTGAAAAGAAGGAACTCAATTACAAAGTTGAAGTCATCTTAAGGGCAATAAATACAGTTGATGCAACATAAACAAGCTTGGAAATGAGTAGAGTAGTTTATACAATAATTCAAGTTTATCTGCAATAATTCTAGCTTATACAGACCTCTTTTACATAAAACTGTGATATTGAAATAATTTCATGTGATTGGTATGTGTTTATTTGATTATTTGCTATTACTTTTAAATTTAATTTGATTAACAAATGTTAATTTGAGTTAACAAGTTAATCAACCAATAATTTAGCAAAAATTAGCGTTTTGGTCTGGAAATGCAGCCACACTAGTGGTTTGAACTACACATTTTTTTTAAATTATTTTAAATAAAGCACACTGCGTGTCAAAGGTGATGGTTCACGGTTTGCCCTCTCTCCTCCTTTGGCTGAAAATGAGATTGAGAAAAAAAGGAAAAAAAATGCAATTCTAGCAGTAGATTTAAAGCATGACAAACCTGCGCAAGTATGTGACTTTCTGTAACTTAAAGAAAGTTACTTATTTTCGAGATTTGACAGAGGCAACTTAAATTGTAACACCTGAATTTTCCAGGGGTAATTTTTGTATTGTCGTTTTTCGTTTTTTCTTTTTGTTGTCTGTTTTTTTTAGCTTATCTTCTTGTGTTTCTCCTTTTTCGTATCTTCCTGTTTCAGTTTCGTGGTTGCTTCTTCATGACGAAGACATCAGTTTTTATATAGGCAAAATATTTGTATTATGTTCCTTTCTTGTTTAGCTACAACACAGTTATAAAATAAAAACTAAAATATTAAAAAAAACACCGTGATACATTGTTATTGTTATAAAGAAAAATATTTTTTAGAAATAAAACATTCATTGTTATAAAACAATCTATATCCAGGTGTTGACAACATGAATACCATTGCTGATGACCGTGACGCCTCGTTTCATACTAGCGAAATATTCTTGTTATTTTCCTTTGTTTTTGGCTTTTTCAGTGGCTGTAGACTCGTTTTTTGCTAGTTTTTTTTCAATTTTTTTGTCATGGTTGTTCGGGTTGGTCTCAAGTTTTTCATTGGTACGCCGGTAGTGGCTTGAAGGTACGCTCGCAGAGTCTTTTTAGTTTGATCGTCAGTAAAATCAACTGAATAAATAATGAAACAATAAATAACAAAGCAATCGCTTTTCCTGAATATAATTACAAATGACTAGTTCAATCTAAATGTCCATGTACGACAAGGTTAAATTCGGCATACTGTTTTTTAGGATGGTCTGTAAGTATAAAATTGGAAAGGATGCCATCTTTTTTGTCATAGTTAAATGAAAAAAAAATAGGTAAGTCATGCTGGGTTAAAACTTAACGCGAAAAAAAATTATTCTATGCATGGCGGGGGCTCCCGCTCTCTCTGCATGCTAAAGTTTCAAAATATTAGAGATGCTAATTATGCTCTCAATAAACCTGAGGATTCAGTGCTCATTCCCTTATTGATGGGACTGTATATATATATATATATATATATATATATATATATATATATATATATATATATATATATATATATATATATATATATATATATATATATATATATATATATATATATATATATATATATATATATATATATATATATATATATATATATATATATATATATATATATATATATATATATATATATATATATATATATATATATATATATATATATATATATATATATATATATATATATATATATATAAATAACTTGTAATGACCCTGCCGTTATTTTGTATCTGTAAATATCTTCACACAAAGGTGGGAAATGTGGATCATCACCCTCTCTCCCTTGGAACTGACTCATTATCCAACTACAAAAATTTTCAGACGTATGCAACTGATTGCTTCCTTATTGCGTGTAAGTATATATATATATATATATATATATATATATATATATATATATATATATATATATATATATATATATATATATATATATATATATATATATATATATATATATATATATATATATATATATATATATATATATATATATATATATATATATATATATATATATAAATAACTTGTAATGACCCTGCCGTTATTTTGTATCTGTAAATATCTTCACACAAAGGTGGGAAATGTGGATCATCACCCTCTCTCCCTTGGAACTGACTCATTATCCAACTACAAAAATTTTCAGACGTATGCAACTGATTGCTTCCTTATTGCGTGTAAGCACACACAGTGCATTCTATAAAATTGTGTTAAATAATTGTAATTTAGTGAATGGGAGTACAAAAAGTAATGTGTTGAAAGAAGTTTAAGATATACCCAATAATTTTGGACATTTAAATATGTCGGAGATGCCAAGTGATATATTGCAATAATCTTTATTCTACAGTGTTTGTATTACGTTTTCATAGGCTCATACGTGAGCCTTAACCCCCCCCCCCCCGCCCTTACTTAGAATATGTTCTCTTGATTTAGCGAGTTAACTTTGAATGACCGACACATCTCAACAATTTAATTGAACTTCTAGGTTGGTATGAAGGTGAAAGAATAAGGGACAGAGAACGAGGGTGGTTTCCAGGAAACTACACCCAGGAAATTGCTTCTGCTCACATTCGAGCTAAAAACCTAAAACAAAGATGGCGATTGCTTGCACTCTCTGGCAGTTTCCTTGCAAGGCAGCAAGAAGAACAAAAGCGGAAAAGAAAAGATGGAGTATTTTGAGGAACTTGTGGATGGAGCGTCTCAGAAGTAACCGTACATTGAAGTGACAGACTGTGTGTTCTTTTATATCTTCTTCCATGACATTTATAATAACTCTCCAAAGTAGAAGCATCATGAAAAGCGGGTAGACTTATCTAGATAATTAATTAATCGTTTTTTACCAAAGCTTAAAGGCTTGTCGCTGTGGGTAGGTGGATATACATGTATTGAGTATAGTTGCTGTTTTCGAAAATGCTTCATATACTATATATAAACTATAAAACTTGGTCGTTTGTTTTTTGACGGGCAATGTTAAAATCTATCAATAAAAATATACAGTAATTGGTGTCTTTCAATATCGTTTTTAAGTTTCTCGAGTAGCCTATAGTAAATAAATTTTTGGTTAATAGGAAATTCTTTAGTTCGATTACTAATTACTAAATTGGTGTTTAAAATCATCAATCTATTGACATCAATCTATTTCAAAAGTTATTTATTTCTAAATTTTCATAATCATATTCGCTAGAGATGTTTCTGTTTGAGTTTCGTCAAGACTATCTAAAGTAATTAATTAAAAACATTTTTTAAGGGATTCTTTAAGGTTCCAGCAAAAGTAACTGAGTAAGTCCCAGGAAAATTCAGAAGGTTTTATGTAACAGAATCGTGTTATTGAGGCAATGTATCTTTTTGTAGTCTAATCTGGACTCTCTGATAGCAATCCTAGAATTTTGTGAAACCAGATAATTCTCGTGCAAAATCCGTCATTTTTCCTTTTTTATGGGAAAAGAATAATTTATATAGTTGTAGAAAATAATTTATTTACAATTGAATTTTAAACGATTTTATACTGCTGCATAATTCTTTTCTTTACTGTCTTTGTTAACCATTACACTCATCAAATCAGGCCGAAATAATTTCAAATCTCTTCAAGATCTTTTCCGGTCTTTATTTTAGCAAGCCATGCCTATAAATGCTGAAATGTTATTCTACCCCTTTAACCTGCCTCTAAATGGTGTCAGTATCCTCCAGAAAATTTAATATGAACCTATACTGTTTTTAGCTATCGTCATGTTGTCTTCTTTCCAATGTTTTAATTAAGAAAAAGTGTCATATTACTGTTAAGCATTTATTACTGTTTATCATATTTTCATGTGCATCTTAAGTTATGTTTGTTTGAGTATCTTTGTACAAAGGTCGCCATGTTTTGTTTTCATACTCAGTAATGTTGCGTTTAGTATTACGAAATATGCATTTTATAAGAATAAATCTAGTACATCTACAAAGGAGTTGACTTCAATAGAGACAGCTATTCAAATTTTCTCATGATTTTTCTCTAAATTTACTCCCAGCCTTTTTTTCGTTAAACAGTTTGCATTTCCACCTAGTTCACGCACATTACGTTAATATTAAATTTTCCCTGCCTATTATTGCCATTTTTAAGACGGGAGCCGGTCTCCGCTCAAGATAAAGTTTGGAGGTCTGGGCATTACGTAGACTTGTAACCCTGGGAATGGTTTAGCAAGGAAATATTTTCCGAGTGAATACCACGGAAGTATCATGATTTCCTCATACTTGATACTTTATATTTGAAGCTACCTGGAACGAATGATTAATTAAGATCAATTTATTATGAAGATTAATTAACGACTTTCTTATGAAGTAATATAAAAGGCTAATTAATTATGACTTTTAACACTAAACTAGCATAATGAAAAGCACAAAAAGGATTCAAAACATGTTCAAAGATATTTTCAAATACAAATTGTTTAAAATTGATTTCTGTGTCGTAGAAAAAGTCATATATCCTGAATTAGCCGATAAGTTCATCTTTTTCTCTATTTAAAATAAAAAAAAAACTTAATATATTTTTCGTTGGCTGACCAACAATGAACATAGCGCAGATACCAATCTCCCGATTATCTACCTTCGGCCAGGAGTGCAATGTGTGGTTGGGGCCAAATCATTCGACGCTTCCCGTGTTCTCCCCCCAAATTTCTCCAGATACCCATTTAGAGCTGGGTCGACTCTTACACAGCACACCGTTAACCCCCGTTCCAAACCAAATAACCAGGACTTGAACCCTCTGTCCCCAGGATTTCAAACTTAGCACGCTAACCAATCTGCTAGGACGGTTCAACTCATTTTGGAGTCATACATTGTAGTCATAGATACATTGGAGTCATACATTTTTAAGTCAATGCAAGATATCTCGTCTCCTAGACTTTATTTAATTCAGGCTTTGTTTAAAAAAAAAAAATTATCGGAGGAACAAAAGCTGAAAGCTAAAAATTATTAAGGGACAATTTTGTTGTGAGATCCAAGGGAACTGCTCAGTAGGTAAAAGAATGAACTTTTTTTTTGAATGCCTAGCAAAATAAAGGTACGAAAAACAGCACTGCTATTCAGTCAGTAGTTTGGATGTAATCCCACATGTATAAAGTTAAGAAATTTTTTTTTATGTAATCAAATTGAATGCTTTTTAGCATATTTAACACCTTTTAGCAATGTGTTTCTATCTTGTTACGCTCTATGAATATTTAAATCATGTGAAAGAAGTGACAAAAAACATGCAAAATTTGGCAAAACTCTTGCGCAGAAATGCTTCTGAACACAATCATTTTCACATGTTAAACTTTCTCCAGAAGAAAAAGAAGAGAAAAAAGATACATCAGTACTACCGTGCACAATTGTGATTTTCCTTGTTGTTCAAGTTGGGGGATTTTAAGCCTCCAGCTAAAAGACTTTCGAAAATTATGATCTCACCTCTTTACTTTTTGTTTCAGTTTGATAACATTTCGAGGTCCTTTCTCGAAACTCCCATAAGATTTTCTCTCGTAATTACAAACTACTTTTCCGCTGAGTCAATAAAATTTACTATTCTTAAAATAGTGCTAAATGAGAAATATAAGACACGAGAAAATTTCTTTGAATACCTGGTTTTAAAATTTTGGCTACTGAGGGCTGTGATTCATCTTTTACCTGGCAAAACAATAGCGCTTCCAAGCAAAGAGTGACATGGCTTCAATGCACTATTTTTTTCCCCCAGCCCTCTCGTATGGAAAAAGTGGTCGTAGACACTTCAGAGGGGGCTCATTCAATTAAAAATTGAAAGTTCTTGTGCTCTTTTTAGAAATCGAAAGTGATTGGAAGGCAACCAACCCCATCCCAAGCCCTTTTTAGCTACCATCCTCTTAACCCCTAACGTCATCTGATCAAAACTTTGAGATATCCATTTGTTCACAACAGTCAAAAGGTCCATTGAATCTAACTCTGGGTTGATCTAACCCTTACATCCCCGGGGGGGGGGGAGGGGCATATCTGATCCTGGGAGTCAGAAAAAGCTAATGGTAGTAATTTACAATTTTCAGGGTGTAATAAGTGGATGTCAAATTAAATCAAATACATTATGTATATCAAAGCTATCAAAATGGCGTATTTGCAATATCTCAGGAACGTTTAAGAGTATTAAGCTGAGACTTATAGTGATTGTTGAGAGGAATGAAAAGCTGAATAAAAAACACTATGTGTATCCAGGTTGTTAAAATGGTGTATCTGTAATTTCTCAGGAATGGCTAAGGGTTGAAACTTCAATGGGATGTTGAACTAAATCAAAAGATGCTATATGTATCCCGGTTTTTAAAATAGTGGATGTGCAATACAACAGAAACGGCTAAGGGTGTTAACTTGAAACTTTGAGGGAAGACTGAGGTAGGAATCGAATTAAATCAAAAGGCACTATCTGCATCCAGGCTGCCAAAAGATACTTAGAAGTGGCTGAGAGGATTAAGTTGAATTTGAAATTTTTCCTGCGAAGAAAGATCATGGATGCATATTTATTTGTTTTTTTCCCCCAGGGTTGTTAGTTTAGAACCAATGATCCAAAAATACTGGGAGAGGGCTCATTCGAAGGCAAATTGGCCCTAAACCAACAGGCACTACGTGTATCCAGGGTGCCAAAAGATCCTTAGGAATGGGTAAGGGAATTAAGTTGAATTCTGAATTTTTTCCCAGAAGCAAAATCACGGATGTATATTTATTTGTTTGTTTATTTTTGTTTTTTTCCCATGGTTGATTGTGTAGCACCAATGGTCCTCCCAAGGATGATCATATCACCATTGACTTGAAATTCTGAGATAGCCAATCAATTTAACAGCTTCAAAATTCTATTGATTTTCAGAGGATGTAATAGGACATTCGTTCCTGAAAAGTCGCGCAGTCTTTACAAGATAAATGGTTGATTTATCTCGATTTAACTAAGTTGATTCACTTGATTTTTCATGAAATCATGTCCAGAATTGTATGCGCAACAGCTATTATAAAGGAGGGATGATGGGTCATTGTGTAGGTGGAGGAGGGGTTGCCAGATACCTACAAGAGTGCATTTCAATATACAAATTGTCTAGCTCCCCATGAGCCTTTGGATAAATATAGGAAGGGGTGTTTGTGGGTGCGGACATGATTAAATCTCTCTTCTCCTTTTATGTAGAGTGATCCTGGATAAGAGTGTCGTGGGTCATAACTCACTTCTTATTGTAGAAAAATGTTTCTAACTTTTATTTTAAAGGTTTGTTTAACTGAATTGAATCGCTGGATATTTCATAAAATTATATTCAGTGACATATAAGTAAGCATCATCTATCATGAAGGAATGACGCTAAGGGACTGTGGACTAGAGGGGAGAGGGGTCGCCAGATACCTCAAAGAGAACAGTTTAACGTCCAAATATCCTAGCTCTCTTTGAACCTTCAGGTTCAAATTTTGAACAAGTTTTTGGGAAGGGAAAGCGAATAGAAATTGATGTCTTAAACTCTTGATTTTGGGAAATATTTTTGATCTTATGTCTAGTAAAACGCACATTTTGAGGCTAATTTAGCCTGTATAAACTGCGCAAATACTCACAAATGAAAAATCATCTTGCTTTTGAATTTCCCGGGCCTAGCCAGAACCAAAGAGAAACGTATTAAGACAATTACACCGTAAATTTTTAGGTTGGGGGATTTATTGGCATAGCATATAGGGGCCTATTACCATAAGAAATCGGGTAAATAAAGGCGAGAAACAGAGCGCTAAAAATTACAGAAAGAAACTTTAGTGGACGATTTAAGCGTTTTGAGATTAGAGGCAGAGTTAAATTTTTTGCGCGAGTAGTAAATGCTATAGAATTGAAAGGAGACATAAAAAACAACATATTTTCAGGGACAATGCTTCGTTAAATTAAATATATGAACTGAGCAGAATATTTAATATAGTCTTCAGTGTTGAATATTAATGTTGACAAATTATTCAGAGTTTGCTGTGAGTTGTAAAAGAAGGCAGGTAACGTGTCCATCAGGGGTAACCTGCTAATTCGAAAGTTGCAAGTTCGGCAGTCGAGTGAAAATCTGCTGCATGATGTTGAAGAATTAATATCTGTGGTGCAGATATTAAATCTTTGAAACAGGGTTGTTTCCCCTTGGGTATTTTATAGTCGTGGTAATTCATTAAAAAGATTTCTGTTGCGTCCTAATAAATTATGCGTGCTTTTCTCCTGTAGATTATATGCATTAAAATTTTGGAGATTCATTTCTGGTTTCAGAGTTTCTTTTTTAGAGAAATTATGTCGGGATTCACTGTTTTAGTTGATATTCCTAGAAATTTACAATAGTAGTTGAAAATCAATATTTATGTCGTAAGTACCTGGTTCTCTCAAGAAAAGAGAGGAAATGAGTAAGCCAAACACAGATTATTACAGATTAAGGGTAGTTTCTACGGGAAGTTCAATTCTCTCGATAGTAACAAAAGCTAAATCTACCCAAGATTTATATTCTTTTAAAATGCGGATAAAATGTATGATGAAAAGGTTACCCATTGACGAAACGAAAATTGAGTAAGCTCGCAAGATAAAGGATTTATGCGCAGGGTGTTAATTCCCATCAAGTTCACGGATAACTTGATTTGCAATACAATCAGAGATGCGGTACAATAATAAACCCAAAAAGGAGAAAGAGTTGTTATCGAAAACGGAGCTTCCAAGCAAGGATAAAGATTTGATAGTAGATGTGATCGTGGTGCATTCGGGAAATAGCACACCCTGCTTGGGTGTTTAGAAAATGCGAGTGCCAGTGTATACGAATAACCAATTAGAAAAGGAGAAAAACAGAGATTTGCAAAGGTCTAGACAAATGTACCCAACAGAAATAAGGTAGAATCGATGCGAACCGTCCAAAGAGTATTGGTCATATGCTAGACAAAGAAATTGCTAGTGCACAGATTCGGAAAATAAAATAAAAGCGGATCGCCCAAATAGTCAAGCTAGCATAAAATTATGATCGAGTCTCAAAGTACAAAAGAAACAACTTGGATATGACTACATTTATTAAATTATGTGAGAGAAGAAAGGGATGCAAGGGAACAAAAAGAGAGGGGGAGACAGAATAACCAGGGAGCAAAAAGAGGAGGTAGACAGAAAGCCAGGCAAAGAAAAGAGGAGGCAGACAGAGAAGATAGGAGGCTAATGATAGAAATACTCGCAGGCAGGAATTCCCAGATACCTCAACAGTCGTCTGCGATAGATTTAATACCTACGGTAACCCTTCATTTAATAAATGTAGATTTGCTTATCTCCACTTTTGAAAAAGAACGCGGAATTAAACGATTTGTCGGCCGGAAGAAAATTACGTAACTAAAAGATCAAGGTCCAGGGTTGCCACAAGGTCCCTAAGACAGGCTACAACAAGCCTGCTACAACAGGAGAAGTTCCCTAAAACAGCTCTCAACTCCTTAAAAGCCCCTTTTTGCCATGTTAAGCCTTGTCAATAACTATGCTAAGAATATTTTTTTAGTGTGCTAGTGACTATTAGTGTCCCGAAGACTACTACTGCTACTAACAACTCAACGCAGCACCAAGCCGCCTGAGGCCAACACAGCTGCGCAAACTCCTCCTTCATCCCAATCTATTCAAAGCCTCCCTCTCTACACCCTGCCAGGAAGTTCCCATTTCCTTTAAACCTTTCTTTATGACATCCCATCCAGACGAGGACGACCTGCTTTCCGTCTAGCCCTAGACGGTTGGCCGAAAAGCAGAATCTTCGGCAAAAAAAAAAGAAGAAAAACATACCTGAAACATCTCGAAAAGAACCCAACTGGAATCACCGTGTTCGAAAACCCTTCATTAGAGGTTTATTGACACGTCTAAAACCAAAAAACTAACAGCATCATTATGACTCAATTTCGTTCATCCCCGTGTCCTTAGATAACATTAGATTACTCTACTTATGTAGTACTTCATGTCATAGTGCCCTTGATGTAGACTAGGAAATGTGACGCTTCTAGTTCCAGTATTGTACTCGAACTTCTTTTACAATGTGTAAAAGTAAGTAAGACATGGGCAGGCTACTTTCTTCAGCAGTAAAGTACTCAGAGTATCATCAATAAAAATAAGACTGTAAAACAAGAATGTTGTTTTAAGTTACAACAGTTTTCTCGGGAATCAGAGAGAGCTGTAAAAAGAAGACCGAGGAAGGACAATGGAATCTTGCAAGAAAAGAAAAGCAAATATTCAATGAAATTCTTTCCAGCAAGCAAGGAATATAGGCCCTTGAAAAGTCATTACAAGAAAAAGTAAGCCACTGGTTACAAAGAACAAGCTACTTACAAGATGTTTGAAGATGACAAAAATAGGCTTAAAATAAGTGTTGAGAATAAAAAATTTTTTAAAAGTCGACTCACCCAAACCATGTTGGATGGATCACTTGTTGCACACCGAGCAGAAAAAGGAATCAACAGCTGTTGGAAGTACTCGGTTGAAAGTACTGCTGTTGAAACTTCACCTGTTGAAAGATACTTATATGGAGAAAAAAGAAGTTGCTGATTCACTGCACTTTTGAAGGTCTAAACGAAGAAAAGCCAAAGCCACAAAAAAAATCAAACAAACAAGTGATTTGGAAATGATGTGGTCTTGCGATCATTTTCTGGTTATTAATGAAAATAGCTTCTTGTGCATTTTTAAATTTTTGTACGGTCATAGTTGAAAAAATAAAAAATCCTGAGAAGATCGATATGGAGAGCAAAGGGGATGGATTATCTTGATATTAACCATGTCTTTTCAGAATATGATGACGTTACATAGCCGACCGTCCTGATTTCAGATTTCTGAGAGATCGGTATGAATATCGAGCATAACCTTGATTGTCTCAGTTATACGATAAACAGCAGCTGGACCAGGTCCGGATTGGTCCTTTTTTCGGTTCCAGGAAGGTTCCTAAAGATAATTTTTCCGCCTGAAAAAGTCCTTATTTTTTACTCCTTAAACCTGAGGCACCCCTATAGGCCATAAATGGCTGGAAACAGACGACAATATTATAACAGATAACACTGAAGTTCTGAAAAAAGGAAATTATGGACAAAATAGCAATGGAACAGCTTTTGGAAAATACAACAGGTGGTTTAAAGAAGTATTCAAACGAAAAACAAAACCAGACACAAGTGAAAAAATGGGAATCTTAGAAGATTATTATGTTGAAACAAGAAAAGATGCATCAAATGGCATAAGAATAAAACTGGAAGGTATTAGAAGGAGTAGATACGCTTATTTGGAAGAAGAATTAGATTAGTCCAAATAAGGCAATCAAACCGAAGCCACTATCTACCACTAAAGCTCTGCAGGGCATTATGTTCTTAATTGCCCCAATAAAGAGCTTAAAAGGTCTAGTCAAGCATAGAAACATTTTGAGGTCACCTTTTATAACTGTGACAAACGTGGCCATTACGCCACTGATCATCCAAATTTATAGAAACGTAATGAGAATAACTACGAATCGACGGACGATGGTCCCAAAGACAAATCCAATCCATGATTGAAGAATTGATATTATGACTGGTCAAGTGATAATGGTAGAACAAACCAGTCGACTAAAAGAACCGCTTGAGCTAGAAGCCCAAATATTAAAAAACGTGTGTTTTGCAGAACCACAGAAGGTTACTGAAGAATTAAATGGAAATGTGTTAGAAATGGCTATTGACTGTTGTAGTGACCAAACCTACGCCCGAAGTGATCCAATAAAATAAAAAATATTAACTACTTGGATGAAGTCTCATTATTATGCTATTAGGAACAAAATTGTTAACGTCCGACAACACAAGTAGCAATATAAATTGCAAATAAAGACGGAAGGATGCAAAAGAAGAATGTAAAAGTAGGCCTTGAAGGTATACTACCAAAAAACGTGCTGGTAGTTTAAGATATTGGTAAAATTCGAAGCTTTCTATCACTAGAAGCGGCTTCGATAACGGAAGTGGTAAACACCGTAACACGTAGTAAAATCAAAAAGACGGAGGAGGCGAAAAGTACGTTCGAGGACGAAGAATCAAATGCAGAAGTTTAATTCCTATCCTCTAATGATTTTCTTACGAGATACAAAATTATGAAATCTAGAAAACTAATATATTTGGCAAACTAAGAATATAACCCAAAAACGACATGTGCAATCTACGGATACGGCGAGCACTCGGAATAACCCCCAAGAAATTTGCAGATTTACAATCATACGGGAGAAACTGCCTTACAAAATATTAGAATATAAAGATAACCCCAGAAAATTACAACTAATAGTCCCTTGCGGACTCAAACAAGCGGTAGTGCAATTAGCACATTCAAACCCAATGAGAGGACACCTGGGCCTCTCAGGATTAATGGAAGAATTGTCCAACCTATCTGGTGAAAAGGATTAAAAGAGTAAATAGATAATTTCTGCAAAACTAAACCTAAAGAAAAGGTACCAATGAAACCTAAAGGAAACCTAAAGAAAATGTGCCAATGAAAAATACGTGTATATTTGGAGAGAATATTAATGGATACCCAGCCACCGGGATATCCCCGTTTGAACAACTCTATGGGACAAACCTAGGGTGGTACTTAATCCCGGGAAGATGATAAAAATGAAGACAAAACATTAATATCCCACCTAATTAGATGGGGCTAGAAAAAATGTGAAGGCTTCTCATGTGAATTTACTGAAGGAATTCAATTGAGGCAATAGAGATCGTAGACTGAATGATACCCAGGCCTGATGCTCTGGCTTTGTCCAGAACGGACAAAACCTTGGAGCCAGTTGGTGCAGCAAAATTTTCATTGATTTTAGACTTAAAAAGAAGATATTGCAAGTTTTTCATCTGATGCATACCCGGTGCATAGACAAAATTTTTCACCCGGTGACAGGCTTCGTTGCCCGATAGATGCTTGCAGCTTCAGTGGAGCTGCTTCAATAATTCCAAGAGTCTCCCCTCCGGATGGTTTACCCACCTGCGTATTCGGTCGTCCCCTTAAAGACTGTAAGGCCTTTAATCCCCCTACTATGCAGTCAAGCACCACTGCCAGTGGCTTCTGTCTGTCATTTACTAGTGACATGCTTTCAAGTCTGGTCCAGTGTTTTAACGAATTTCCGTTTCTGGTAGCAAAAGCACTCTGAAGCTCTGTTTCAGTTGATAGTCTTCTGAATAAAATAGTGCCATCTGTCAAATAGAACAAAATCAGTGAATTTTAATTTTTATTTTATATTCCCATTCTCTTTTTTCCTGTTTTTTTTTGTTACAATCGGGGCAATCCATTAGCACTCCCATTATCTTTACTCGGTCTTGATTCTATCTCAAAGTCGTATTCTTTTAGGGATAGGGCCCATCTTGGCAGACGTCGGTTGTTTGGTCACATTACGTTCAGCCTCCGTAACGGGTTTTGATTCGTTATGATTCTATAATTTCACCCATAAATATAATATTCCAGTTTTTAACTGCATACAGGAGTGTGTCACACAGTATTTTTCGATTATAATATAATTTACTTGCGCTTTTAATAATTGTTGTATATATACGTAATCTGATGTTCCACATCGTCAAGTTCCTGGATACTTTCGCTCCCACTCCATAATCTGAACTATCGGTGTGAAGGATAAATGGTAAGGAGAAACCTGGGTTTCAAATTTTTTTTTTGGCTGCATTTGGTGTTTTTTAGTGTATCAAATTCATTCGGTTCTTTTTCACCCAGTACACGGGATCTTAGACTCCTTTTTCGTCGATTCCATCAAAGATTTTGCTGTCTTTGCAATGTTTGCTATGAATTTTGGATAATATCCTGCTAGTCTCGAAGCGACCAAATTTTTTTCTTTATAATTAAAACCGCTGCGTTTTGAACTGCTTTTGATACTTTTTGACACTTTTTGTGGAGACAATTTTGGAAATGGCGATGGCAGACTTTGTAATAAGATGAAAACAGAGCCAGGTTACGAAAGTTGTACTACCTTCAAATTTAATGGGGGCATTTTATGGCTAGTTTGTGGCACTCCATGCCACCCTGTGGCCCTTGCCCCCCTCCCCCAGCAATACAATAACAAACAACAAACGTATTATCGATACTTCACTTCAAACCTCAAGGAAACTGGCCTTGACCCTGGCCTTTAGATTTTTTCTGATGGTTTTACACTCGTTTTTTTTGTTAGATATGAACGAAGTGGACAGACAAAAAATCAGAAGAAATCTTATTACTTTAGAAAAATGACTGAAACTAAAGGACCAGTTTCAAAGGGTGTTGGTGTAGAATAAAATCTTCAGTCGAAGAAAGATTGATTTATACGACCTTCACAAAGACGTTGTTTTCGCAAATGTACTTTGATTTGTTGCAAAACCTGTCATTGATTATTTTTAACAGTGATGACGTAGAATGACCATTTTTATTTTATTGTGAATGTTGGTACCTGATGAGAATTTTCTATGGGACTAACACTTTGAAGCAAATGATGAAACCTTTCGACATATAAATGGTTGTCTAACTTTTCACTTAACCAATTCAAACAAGTATATTCTATTTTCACTATCCTTAGTACTGGGCAGTATTTTACTTTTGGTAATAGAAGAGAATCGTCAAGTGATGAAAGCAATGTCTTGGCCATGATAGGCCCAGGAATGCAAAAAGTCTCCATTCAAATGTAGGTGCCAGGGACTTCTGCTGTCAGGCTCTAAGCCGGCTTAAGTGCTTCGTATAGACTTTTGAAGATGTGTTAGTCCCCATCCTTTATTTTGTTTCAAGGCCTTTTTTTCTGATGGTTTTACATTCATTTTTGTTGTTAAGGATGAAAAAAGTAGACAGACAAAAAATCACACGAAATCTTCGTACTTTGGAAAAATTGTTGAATCTATATAAACAGTTTTAAAGGTTGTTGGTGCAGAAGCGAATCTTAAGTCAAAGAATGATCGATTGATATGACCTTCCCAAGGACGCTGTTTTTGCAAATTCACTTTGATTTTGTGCAAAACCTGTCTTTTAATTATTTCTTTTTAAGAGTGATGACGTAGAATGACCATTTTATATTTTATTATGAATGGCGGGAATTGTTTCCTATTTTATAAGAATTATTTCGTATTTTTGCAAGAACTACTGTGCATTTTGTATGAATTATTCTGTATTGTATAAGAACTATTTTCGATGTTGTCAGAATTATTTTGTATTTTGTAAGAGCTATATTGAATTTTGTAAGAACTATTTTGTAGACTATTTTGATTTTGTAAGAGCTATTTTGTATTTGGTATGAAGTATTTTGAATTGCGTAAAAAAACTATTTTGGACGTTATTAGAACAATTTTATATTTTGTAAGAACTATTTTATATTTATAAGAATTTTATTGAATTTCTTAAGAACTACTTTGTATTTTGTAAGAACTATTTTTTATTTTTTAAGAAATATTTGGTAATTTGAAGGAAGTATTTTGTATTTTGTAAAAGATAAATTGAATTTTGTAAGACCTATTTTGTAGACTGTTTTGGATTTTGTTAGAATCATTTTGGGTTTTGTAAGAACTACTTTCGATTTAGTAAGAAGTATTTTGTATTTTGTAACAGTCATTTTGTATTTTATAAGACTTTTTTCCCATTTTGTATGAAGTATTTTGTAAGAGCTACTTTGGATGTTGTTAAATTCTTTTTGTATTTTACAAGGACGTATATATATATATATATATATATATATATATATATATATATATATATATATATATATATATATATATATATATATATATATATATATATATATATATATATATATATATATATATATATATATATATGTATATATATACTATATATATATATATATATATATATATATATATATATATATATATATATATATATATATATATATATATATATATATATATATATATATATATATATATATATATATATATATATATATATATATATATATATATATATATATATATATATATATATATATATATATATATATATATATATATATATGTATTAAACTGTCGATCTGCATTCATTTGTTTTTTTTTAGTAATCTTGTTTATGATAATGATTTTTTTTCCTTTTTTATCCATAATATAAGAAATTGAAACGCAAAACAAATATAAAACAAGGATTGTTTTCATTAAAAATTATATTCTGGTCTGATTTGTACTACCTTTTCACTTTACTGTTTAACCTTTGTCGTAAATTATTTAGAAATAGAAAATGGCAACAATATATCCTTTTAAATAAGCTTCAATTAACGGTAAATGTATTGAACTAGATTTAAAAAAATCACCGTAAGTGCTAAGTGATTAACTATACAGGTTAAACTCCCTAAATCCATTGTAATGTTAATTTTCCTATGCTATGAAAAGAGATCTGGCTCTCTGACCCGGCATGTCAGGAAAATAAATTTTTACACAAGGGATCTTTGAAAATGGATCTAAAAATTTGGCCGCTCTGCTTTTTCTGATTTAATTCCCAGGAAATAGAAAAAAAAATCTAAAGTGAATCTTGGTAGATTTTTTTGAAAAAGGTGTGGAGCGTACAAAAAGGAAAATTAGAAAAAATTTGAAAAATTTGAAAAAACACAAATATAAAGAAGAAATTCTGTAGTAAAATAGCAAACCACCGAGCTAAATCCAAGCGAAATCTGATACGGTACTATAGTAATATTGGAGGTAGATTCCAGGCCAAAAGAAAATTCAATCAAAAACTCTCTCTAGGTAACTTTAACTATGGACCGAGCTGAAATAGGCCTGATATGAACGAAGAAGAGCTAAAAATACCTATGGTTACATTTGAGGAGTCCTATCTAAAGAGTTTTGAAACCGCTTTGAAAGAACTTTACGAGAGAACCAAAGGCCAATCTTCCAATGAAAACTGGATATATGAAAGAAGTAATAGAATAACAAGCACGTATTTTCACAGAATAGCTACACGCAAACAATCAACTAAAACTGCACCGATTGTGAAAGATATTAGAAATGGAGGTTGTGGTTACCGCTCAACTGCTATGCTGAAAGGTAGTCGATTGGAACCTGTTGCTTTAAGAGCATATGAAGAAAAAATTGGCGCGCAAATTACGAAAGGTGAGGATATTGGTCTTTTGGTTCACTCGACACACCAGTTTCTTGGTACTTCATTAGACGGGATTTACCAGATTTGCAGAAAATAATTGATGCAGCTCGTACGAAAGGCCTCGTCAAAGACTTCTTTCTGCAGAGCATTGGCTTAGATATTAAGCTCAAAACCACTCACAAGTATTATAGCCAAATTCAAGGACAGCTTGAAATTTCAAATCAAGAAAAATTTTGCCTGCTTGTCTATAATAACGAGAAGGACAGGAAAGTCGTTACAGTTGAACGCAATAGAGAGCATTGGGCCCGAGTATTCCCAAGCCTTTTAAGCTTCTGGAAGGAAAGTCTTTTACCAGAAATTGTTGATTCGCGCCTTCTTAGGAATCTAGAGCTCAGAGAACCAATATCTGTTGGAACAACTATGAAAAGGTTGGGCTATGATAGCGGTAAGAGGCAGATTTTGAACCCAAATAACACAAACCACAAAGAACAGAGAAAAGAAGGATTAGCAGCTGAAGAATTTTTGCCAATCATTTGATCTGACTCTGATCCTGAGCCATAGTTTTTTTTTTGTATTTCTATATATATTTTTATTTCAATTCATTGAGTGATGAACATATAAATCATTTATCAGTTTATTTAATATGATTTTGAGTCATATTTGATGAAAAGAAAAAAAAAGCTTTGATAAAAATTCAAAGCTTATCAAATTAATGATTCTTGGTTGATTTGTTATAGTAAATACATACCCAAAGGACGCT
>NC_142801.1:34829627-34874627 GCF_049724085.1 Artemia sp. Qi Xiang Cuo | reverse complement strand
CAAAAAATTGGGCTTGTATGATGGAAGCGGCAAATATGGGCTAGATTGGGACCCCATGTGAAAATGAAAAAATATTGTTGGTATATGTGTAGCGCATGGTTGCCGGCTGAGCATCGGTCTTAGATTAAATCCAAAAATTCAAGTATTGAATCATGGACTCATGGTCCTTATCTTCAATGAATTTCAGACAAATTTTATTCTACTTTTTATGGAGGAAGAGTCAAAGAATCCTCATGACAGGTTTCCAGTCGCAGCACTCAGAAACAAAAAGGGAATGTTTCGTAGAAACACTCAGCCAAACTTTAAAAATTCTGATTTTCACACTCTTAGCGCATATCTCAACCTCAATACGAAGATCCTTTAAACATAGAAAAACTAGAGAGGAGTTGTGGTTAATCAACATCAAAAAATAAAACGATGGGAAACACTTAAAATGAACTACTTATCACTTCAAAAATATGCTAGAGAAACGCAAAGGCTTAGCAGTGCCACAATAATGTGGAAACGGTCCCAAAAACAAGCTTCGACTAGTTTTGTCAAATTACTCCTTGTTAAAAATTTGAAATCCCCTTTTAAACACAGTTGTTCATATGGGAAGTTATAATCAAATGTATTTTCCCCTGATACATTAGCGAGCTCTTTTTCCCGCTAATTTATTTTAGAAGTGTTTTCTTTCAAATAAAAACAATAGCTTACCCTTTCTTTTTTGCTATTAGCAGCAAATCCGTAAACAAGAACAAATTTACTGTTGTTTTATTGATCTTTCTTCCAAATGTTAATTTGGTTTCAGCTCCTTCTTTCCAAGAGAAACGAAGAAATTCCCCTCGTTTCACCAACCATCTTGTAGATGATATCAGTGGTATTGCTTTGACTTCTTTAAATTCAAGTTGTCTTGATATTGAAAGCATTTCCTCATAGCGTTCCATTTTGCGGGCACCTTCATTACATTCTTGAACGATCTGAAGATATTAGAGAAATTAAACGAATAGGAAGACACTCAACAAATTCTTATTTCTAACAATATTTTACTCCAAAACGATTCAGGGAATGTTGAATTCAACATGTGAAATTCGGCAAACCGTAAGTCTACCACTTTTATAAAAAAAACTACCCTTTTTTGCACAAAACTGATGTTATCCACAGCACATTGATTTAGAATCTACTTTATCTGAAAAAAAAAATATAGCAATATATACTTATTCTTAAAAAGTCTTTTGAAATTTTGAAAATGAAAAATCTATTATTTCAAAACGCGTCATCATTGGGCACTTTTAACATAGTCACAATTATTATATTTCCAAAAATTTCCATTTCTACATCACAAGTCCCCATTTGAAAAGTTTTGACAGATAGTCGGTTGTTTGAGCTGGGGCAAGAATTTTAATCCTAACCAATCTTATCGATCAAAACGCAGTGGAATGTAGGTAAGCTATTTTGGAAATGCTGGTGTCCAATATTTTCGCGTTTTGAAACTTTATTTTCATTATATACTGTTTATTAACGTAAATAGTATATCTAAGCCAGGGTGGCCAACCCGCGGCACACGGGCCGCATGCGGCCCGCCGTAAACATATAAACGGATAACGTATTGCAGTACAGTGCAATAAGGAATTAAAACACGTGTTTGAAAATTCAGAATCAAAAATAGATTTCTTTTTTAACATTTACGTCACAAAAGAAAAATTATCCAATTACAGAAATTTGGCACAAAAAGTTGTCAGCACTTTTGGTTCAACTCACACCTGCGAGTAATTTTTTTTCTAAAATGAAATTGACCAAACACAAAAGACGCAAAAACATAACGGACGCTAACCTTAAACACCAATCACGATGTGCAAATAACCAAATTGAGATCGACTTACAAAAGTTAAGTGAAATTGGGAGAAACAAATATCACACTAATGAAATAAATATTTTCTGTGATTCTATTTTTTTATTTCGTTATTTTTTTTAGTATTATATATTTTTTACAATGTTTACTTAGTATCATTATTGTTATTTTATTATCTATGTTTATATGTTAAAATAATAGTAAACATAATCAATGAAAATTCATTATTTTTCAATTTTTTACTCCAAAAAATATCTATAATTGATCTAAATATAATACGAGTATATATAATTTTATATGCGGCCCGCAGAGTTATGATGGATTTCCAAAGTGGCCCGCAAGATAATTTGGGTTGGCCACCCCTGGTTTAAACAAATAATTTGTTAGTTTGCATATAATTCAAAGAAAAAAGAATCCTATTATAAACGTTATACTATCATCAGAAAAGTAAGCCGAACTACCATAACAACTGCTTCGGACTCTAATATATTTAATAATATTTAACATAGCTAATATAAAACTATTTCCAGAACACTGGAAACAGTTCTCTTCAATCTCATCCTGCTGACAGCTGAATTCTTTGGTCAATTTCAAAGAATTCTCAAAAGCTTTGATTTATTTTAAATAATCCTATTCCAGTCGAACAGTTCATGCCAATGGTCCAAGAATATCAAGAATGTTCTCATTTAATAGGAAGTTGAAAGTCCTGGTGTCACTTTTGGGTAGCAAAAGATATTGCACCATAGCAAGACGGCGTTTTCTGCAAATTTATGGCGCAAAACAACAATTTCGACACAAAGGGCCAAAAGGCCATTAACCGAAAAATTTTAGAGAATTTTTAAGCCATTATGGAGGGGGATCAGTGGATCTTTCCGTCTTCATTTTTCTGGGGGGGGGGCGAGGGGAGCCTGAAGTCTCAAAAGCAAATTTTTATTTTCAAATTTCCCAACTCCCAGTGAGTTTTCATTAATTTTGATTTCATTAATTTTAAAATTTATTAATTTTAATTTTGAGGGTTAACAACCTCAAATACGGGGATGATCTTGATGAAAATTAGAGAATGGAATTCAACGTGTTTAAGAACTCACCATAAAAAAAATATAAAATTTCTTACATTTAAAGAGAAGGAAGGTCGTACATGCGTTTTTTTTATTTACCTTGGGAGGACCGTAATGAACTGGCAATGGAGGAGGGCTTGAAAGAGGGCTCATTGGAACGACCATGTGTCGTAGTAAATCCTAAAAAAATTACAAGCAGTACTTACAAAATGAGCCATTATTACAGACAATTCATACTATAAAACTAATGGCTATACAGTATTGCATAGTTGTAGACTGTCAATCAGAGGGAATTGAGAATGGAATCCAAGTGGAATCAAGATTCTTTTATATGGAAATGGGCATATGATGTCCCACAGATCGTTTTAGGCCCACGTTTTCAAACTTCCTACGATATGTACTTCACATGATTACACATGTAACATCTGACCTCCTCTCGTCCGGAAGAATTTATCTATGGTTGCAAACAGAATGAAACGTTCAGTGTGGATGTTGGGAGGGGGGCAACACTTACTCTTTTATTGCAGAGAAAGTACTTTACCTGAAAAATTAAAGTTAATTTCGAAAGGCAAATACACTAAGTGAACTCTTTTTTCGAAGTATTTTCTGTAAAAGTTGCATTTTAACGTAAAAAGTCGGGTTTGAGGGGGAAGTAGTCCCTCTCATAATTCAAACTCTGGTACTAAAAAAAAGAGAAATTAAAAAAATATATAAAGAGTTTTGACATGAAAGTAAACAGCGACAGTAAGTCATAATAAACAGAAATTATTTCGCATATGATGTTGACTGCCTCCTACTCAACCCCCTAATTTTTACGCTAAAGTTTGGCTTTTTGCCGGCAATGCTTAAAAAAGAATGCTCAAACACAAGGTAATAGGAATGGGATAGAAAACGTTTTTCGCAATGCCTGAAAGAATTTAATGATGCGAATTTGCAAAAAAAAAAGATAAAAATACAAATTTCAGTTCAAACGTTTGAAAACGCTATTGGTACATAAAACACATGAAATTGCCAGTTAACTATATTTTCGCACACATAAATGCTTTCAGTAAAGCATTATACAACTTTCGGGTAAGAGGGGGGAGATTAGGGGACTTTGATTTGAAAAGACACATTTTTTTTATTTATTCTTAAAACGGTCCGTATTTTTAAGTTACAACTTAGCAATACAAGGAGAGCTTTATTTGGTGAAGAATCCCACTAAACAATATTTTTTCGATGAAATCTAGTCGGCAAAGTGCTTATTGGAAAAGTTGTTTGTTTGTAAAGCCCCTCGACTCGGCAATACCGACAAGTCATTATTTGGCAAATCTTAAGTATTACATTCTTAATTATTACATACATGCCTGCAAAAGATGGAAGGACATTCCACCGACCTACTCCCCAAAAACTCTTTTGGTCTCTAGACAATTACAAAATAAACATATTTAGGAAGCATAAAAAGACCATTTGATAAAAATAAGAGGACTAGGCTTGCCTTGTTTAAAGTTGCAAGGGCCATTTTACATGTTTCGAATTGTGGACAAGTAAAATCTATCCTCCGGTAGATAGCGTCAACTAGAAGAGGTAATCTTGTTATCCTTTGCATTGGTAACATTAGAAATGAGTGCATTGAAAGGTTCTGACATGCAGGACTTGACTCCAATCGTCGAAGTACCTCTGTGAACGCTACGTTGGATCCCCTAAAAATAAATATACACATCTTTTTTATGAAAATTAATGACTAAAGGAAAGTAATAAAGCTAAAAACAAGCTGAAAATGATAAAGACACCATCAAACAACCATTCTTCTGGCTTATTATTTTGTTAGTGTTAGGGGGCTTGGAATCCTGTGAGATTATCCATACCAAATCATCAGGCTTTCTCTTCAAATACCTAAATGTATGGTTCAACCTAAAACACTGTAGTACCCATCGAGATATAAAAATGAATATTATGGAGGCCAGATTTTGCAAAATTTTGCAGTTGAGGTTGACCATTAACACAGATTAATGCTATATATCTAAAATAGTATTTCTGTTAACAAATAGTGAAATGAATGAAACCAAACAGTGAGATTCTGTTCCTGGACTCATTTCCTTTTTCTATCTATATCGTAGCACCAATGCCTAGATCTTGTTTATGGTATCAATAAACAAAAAATTGTTCTAGACAATTTCTTTATCTACCAAGAAGCATGAAGCTTCTAAGCATGAAATTTTAACAGCTAAGGTATACCAACTGTGAGTGATATTATGAACTTTGAGCTACAGAATATGATTCGACTAGACTGTGAGCAAGGTAGCTTAGAAGTTTACGAATTGAAAGAAACCTGTAAATACACAAACTTTTGATATTAGCATATGATATGGCTACAAAAATCCCAAAACCGATTATTTAAATAAGAATATTAAGCATTCCACAGAAACTGTGTTTAAATAGTCTTTATTAATGCTTCCAAATGGATTAATTTAAAGCTGTAGATTCTTTCACAGAATATTTGAATATTCAAATCCCTAATTACTGTCAATACCCAACTATTTTTCCATTCACTAAGCACATAACTTTAATGGCAAAATCATTCTAAATGTGCAGCCATGAAAGGCTCCTTGGATCAGTGAAAATGCCGCCACTGATTCAAAAAACGGTTTCAACACATGCGGATGGTG
Organism: Artemia sp. Qi Xiang Cuo; assembly: GCF_049724085.1. NCBI lineage: Eukaryota > Metazoa > Arthropoda > Branchiopoda > Anostraca > Artemiidae > Artemia > Artemia sp. Qi Xiang Cuo. The sequence continues at coordinate 34,869,090 of NC_142801.1, read as the reverse complement.
CATGCATGTTGACATATACCACCCAAAAAAAGCAAACCCGCACATATTATTTTACTACATAGACAAATTGATAACTATATTTCGAGCAAATAAAATAAAATATTCAATAAACAAACTCAACAATCCCCACAAAGGCTCCATGGCCTTTTTGACTACATTCATTTTATTGAACCACTGGTCATCTTCACATAATAGGATATAATAAGCCTCGTAATTTTATTGTTTTTTTTTGAAGATCTTAGCCTCCCTTGTTTTTTTCCCTTTACGATTACCTCACGTCGACAGGGAGACTGAGGGCTATTGTTAGAAATAGATTACCTCGTGGTGGAACTTAGTGTCCGTCCCTGTCCCAGAATGGGTTACATTGTGTCTTAAGACCCGAAAGGCACATGGACACCATATTTTAGTACATCCTGTTGAGATGTAACAACCTATTCTAGTTGATGTCCCGATGACAAGAAATTAAGAACCTCCATCACCGCAGAGAAGTCGGATCAGGTTAAGACCCAAAAAGGTAAAAGTAGATCCCTAGCTCTTTCTTTCCCCAGGTTATATTAACATTTGTCAACCTTTTCTTATAGATCTTCTGATAAAAGGATTTATCGATCCTTTCCCCTTGATCACCAGATCAATTCGGGTGATCTCGAATATCTCATCTAGAATTCTGATTCAAAACAAAGAAACCAAATCTATCAATAGCCAGGGGACTTTTTCATGGGTAGGGGAATCACTGCGTTATATTTTCAAAAAGATCCATGACACAAGGTTTTATCTCTACATTTACAAGCTTTCTGTTCTTGTTGTTAAACTGAACTGAACTTTTCCAAAACTGACAAAACTAGTCCAAAAACGAAACTTTTAATGTGATTGATTTGTCAGTATCGCCGCTAGTTTCAATTATGAAGAGCTGAATCACATAAAAAATCTCTTCTGAGAGCGTAACTAGATGCTATCAGAAAAACATTCCACAAACAAATCATATTTAAAGTTAATAATTTTCACCTAATACTTCTAAAACATTTAAGAAGTATTGAAAAAGTAAATGCATTTTAGTATTTTCGCAATACCGTTATAGGCAATATATATGACTAGTTATAATCTTCAATTTTCTCAAATTCATGTAACATTAATGGGATTTTTAAACGTAAACAATTTCTAGGAGCTTTTACAACTTTTTTCTTTCTCTAGCTGCATATAAATTTGTTATTCAGTTTAGTCACAAGTTTCAAACACAAAATTTGGTATTGAATTTTGGTGAAAATTTGGAAGTATTTGATTTCATTTTTTTTTTTTAAAGTGCAATGGGTTGAAATGAGCCATGATCACCGCATAAATATATATGTACGAACAGTAGCGGAAAGCTTGTCCAAAAAGGACACACATCATGGCGCGCTGACTGGGAAATTCCCAATACTTCACAGCAATAGTTTCAGTTGCTTCTTGGCATTCAGTTAAATCCCAGCATATGTATTGCGCTACATATTTCTCCATTGCGCGTGCGCGTAGAGGCAGAGTCATGAAGAGAATTCTAGATTGATGTGTTTCTAAAACCTTTAATGGAGAGTGTAGAAGTACGCTACTGTTCGTATATACTTATGCTGTGGTCATGAAACTCATGTAAGTCTCATGATTGTTTAGGTTAGATGAACACTTCACTACATGCTCAGCAAATCGATAAAAGATACGTTTTTTAGATCGACTACGTTTAACTAACGACAAAAGAAAGAACATTCAAAATCTAATTGCAAAGCACGTCCAACAAAATGCCGAGTCACCGGAAAACTTCAAAATTGGCCACACACTTGATAGATGTTTGACAGGCCTTTCACTTTGCATGAAATTATAATAGGTCAACACCTTTAAAAACAAATGTAGCTTTTTAGAAATTAATCAATGTCTTTTGTTTTACTGATGAACTTGTGTGACTTTTGGATGACCTAAATTAGAAATCACATAGAAATTATACTTACTTTAGTTCTTTTAGAGTTCTTTCCTGATACAGTTGATGACTGCAATATTTAATATACACATCAAAATGCTTTTCAGCATGACTAAGAATTATATCACAGATATCACTAATAACTATGTTCTCCTGCCATCTTCTTTCTAAGTCTGCTAAAAACCGCTCTGAACATTGAAGAACTGAAAAGGAAGGTGAAATATTAAGTTTAAACGAATACTAGTTGATTATTTAAATGGCTAACAAGATATAACAGATAACTTTCATACAGTTAGACCCCCCCACCCCTATCAATGAAAAGATCATACTTACGAATAAAATTCTACTTGAAATTAAATAAATTATTAAATTAAATTAAATTTAATTAAGTTGCAATGACAGAATGTGTCAATGAACAATGACACAAACAGTCAAACAAACAGATTTAGAGAAGTTGAGTCGTCGAAACTGCAAAAAATGATATTAAAGGAACTCGTTGAAGACAATGAGAGGCATGAGTATAGATAGAATCAAGGAGAGAGCCGCTAGATTACCAGGAACCTATTGAAAAAAGTTCTTACATCTCACAACAATTACATTAAAGTCTATAATTTTAGTTCCCCTCTCATTCGCAAATCCGTTCTGCAAAAATAGGATCAACAAAAATTTTAGCCATAAACATCACGTAAAGTCTTCGTCATTCATCAAACATGATGCCATAACAAAACTGTTAAGACGATATTTGACAAAACTGGTTTATGACACATAATATATGACAAAACTGGACCAAGCAGCATGATCTGGCAGAATATTTATGATAGTAGCCTGCACTTTCTATTGCTTTTTGGCTTGAAAAAATTCTGGAGTTAAGTGATACAACAAATAATTGTGTTAGCAAACAAATTTTCATTTTTTCTGAAATAGGTGCTTTTGTTAAATAAAACCAAAAGAAAAATAAATGACTGGAGTTGTACTTTCCTATTCTTCGGTTTGAAAATAATACTTGGGAAGGGACAATACAATTCGACAAAACTATCCATTTCTATTTTCTATAGAAGTTAACTAGGGAGAGTTGCGACTGATCTAATCCTACTACAGAAGTTTGAGAAAAACAGTAAGCTTGTTAGATTTAAAATAAGTTACCCGGAAGAAGGTCAGAGAACAAGAGGTGTTTGTCTCGTTTTGAAAGAACAGACTGGGCAGAATCATAATTAAATTCAGGGCAGCTCATGAAATGTTTAACAAGGATATTCAGCGACCTCAGGTAGGATGCTTCTGATGTTATGACTTCAAACATCGCTTCCTGTTTTTTCTTTGCTTGAATAGACAATTGACCTGAAATAGAGATACATTGACATTTTTTCTGTGTTGTAGATTAGCAGACAGGCATAGAGAGTAATGTCTTTTTGCTAAATCGGCTTCTCACAAAGAAAGAGTATTATTTACGTTGTATAATGATTTGTGTGAAAAAAACCTTAATTTTGGGGGAACGCCAAAGCCCCACTTCCCTACCTGCCATGGGCTTGAAATTACCCTCTCAGATACCGACTTGGGCTGTAGATTCATTACTGAAATACCTATCACGTAATCTGTTTGAACTGGATGATAATAAATCGGTATTTTTGTGGGCAGAAAAAGGGGGAGTAGCAAGGTAAAAATAGACTACCTTTACTGGTTCTAGGTTAGGCCGTAGATCCATTGCTGAGAGTTTTATTCATGTAGCAGTACAACTTTTTAACTGGACGAAAAGCCGCACTCCTTTTCTTTTACAGATCAACAATTGAAGCTGGGATGCTTCACATAGTTATAGCTAAATGTCCACAGAACATTAGAGCTTCTCGCCTGGATCATTTTTCACTTTGATTCATAGCAACCCGCACCTAACATATGAACTACAGGTAAGGGTTTTTTCTACTCTGGCCATGAAAACAATGACAAGTGGGTTAATTTGCGCTTCTAAGCACTCATATCAATAACTGTCCAACAGGTTAATTGCAAAGCGCAGAAGTGCTTCAAATCTCTGTTTTTTACGTCTTAGTCTTGGTTTACTACAGTTTTTGTGAGTTTGCTTGCTTCTTAGTTTTTTCGTTACTTTTTATGGCATCGAACTGATCACTATGACGTTAGAATTCTTAATAACATCGGTCAGTTTTCAAAATCTACAGCTAGCAATTAGAAGGTAAAGCATGAAGTCTGACTCTTCATTTTCATCTGTTATGTATGTATTATGTTAGTCTTTGTCCTTTAAGGAAAGATAAACCAATCGTTTTCATTGTTGATTAGCAGAAAGAGCTTTCAGTCCAAAACCCTTTTCAGTTTTCCAAATTCCTTTTAAATTCTTTTTAGACCACTTTGCCTATAGTCAACGGACTATGACCAAAGATGTCTAAAATAAAGAATTCTACAGTGCCATTTTGTATTTTTTTTTTATCTGTTTACATATTTCCTGGATGTTCCTTTCTTGTTTAGTGTTGTTTGTAATTTGTTAGTTGATTAAAAGTTGCTGCCGCTCCAAGAATGCAAAACTACTCGTATATTTTCATGATATAGAAGATTGATTTTGTCTCTATTTTAATAATTTCTAATCCCATAGGACCCACGAACTTCGTTCAGTTATAAGAAGCATAAAGCGCCTAATTAATACATTTATAAACTGTCAAACAGATTTTAAAGTATTAAACGAATTAATTTTTAAAACTACGAAAATGACACGTAGGCAGGAGGAGGCAGTCTTTTGGTCTCACGCTCTCTGCGCAATATTAGAAAAAATTCCCTGATTTTTTCACATTTTCCTTATTATAAAGTTACAATGAGACTTCATATAACAGGACGTTAGGTCAGACTCCTACATTATTTTCAGCGAGTAACACAATTTTTCAGAAACACTGAAGAATTCCTGAACTTTCTAATATAATAGTTTGTTATGCATACTAGACAAATTTTAGGAAGCCCACAATTTGGGTAATTAAGACATCTGTTAATATGTTACTTTGTGACTCGGAAAATTCACAGTCCATTCCACTTTTCCAGGATTAAGATCATTCGATTCCCCATCATTTCTGACAAAAAAAAAAAATACGAATAAATGATAAAATTAGATAAGTCTGTTATGCTTTGTACAGCAGAATCTTAGTGAATAATACAATGATATCGTGCTTACTTAGTATTCCACTTTTTGTTATGGCTGGAAGTTGACACCACAAAGTTCGGCCACCATCGGCAGATGGTTCAGCTAACTCCATAGCAGACGGTTGTTTCCCACATTTTTCACCTTCACAAGATGTTGTCTTTTCAGTAATTTCTTCTACTGGATGAATTACTTCATAGTCATCTTCTTCGGAATCTTCTTCATCAAGAATAGTTCTCTAAAAGAAACCAAAGAAAAGCATGAAGTGCATATCTTTGACAACCGTGCTGTTTTCTCATGCTTTCCTTCAATGTCAAATTTTTGAAATAATTTAATAAAACCTTAACGCAGTTTTTCAAGCCGTGGCAAATAAATACTGTTGCTTTCTTTTTTTTGCGAATCTGTTAAATATTTATAAAGGACGTGACGAATTTTTACAAAATGTCTGCTTATTTGCTTTGATGTAATAAGAACTTACTTATTTGTATTGACATCTTTTTTGCGGGTTATTCAATTTCGGATCAACAGAAAGTTTTTTTTTTCTCCAGTTATTCTTCTCAAAAATGAACATTTTATTCCAATATGAGGCATATACGAGCAGATAATGGTATGCCTTTGGTGTCTTCAAGGAAATCGAAACATAGGTTTAAAAAAAAACAATTCGGAACAAAGAGTTAACCTAAGACATCTAAAGAAGGTACAAAATGATTTACCCTAATACCAAAAAATTATAAAATAGATCAGCTATATGTAGTAGCTCCAAAAAGCCAAACCTTCCACTCTCCTATCAATTTTGTAAGTGCTTAGTCAGTAAAACTTCGATGAAAAGAAAACTTAACGACGGCGTCAACTACCATGTTTTTATCTTTCTCAAACCATGAAAATCGATACAGAAAACAAAAAGCGAGATATTTTAGAGATTTTCAAGAATAGTCATGGCTTAACAGAGACATTGATGAGTCAAAATAAGCAAATATAGGACACCCAACCAGCAAGTTGAGACAAGTCTCTTTGCAGCTGAAACCATCGACAAGATTTATTATTTCTCTCGGCAGTCTAAACGGCGGTCAGCCATGGATGAATCTTTCAAAAGTATAACCATATCAAATTAATCAAGGCTAATAGGCTTCTTTGGTTTTTATCTACCAGTGATTCTATTTTTTATATATATTTTTTTTCCTTGTCAGTGGACAATTTTAGTAACTGAACAATCCTGATGATAACATCGCATTTTTCCCGTTGGAATGATTGCTTGAAAGTCCATTCAACAGCCTGAAAATCCAAAGCTGAAACGCCTTTTTCAGCACGTTGAAAAATCAGACTAGCTTAAGACAGTAAGTAAAAGCTAAAAAAAAAACTGACTTCCTTGTTAAGGGATTTTCATAAATATTTGACACTTTACTTAATGTTGTTATCGTTGAGGTCTTATGATATTTTTTCTTTTTTTTAGATTTCAATTTTTCAGCATTACCTTGTTTATTTCTAATTTTTACCATCACAGTGAATTTTTATTTTATTTTTCTGCGTTGAAATGTATTAATACGGTGAATTTCAATTATCCTTTTTTCTAGTACAGCACAATATTAGATATGCTTTTCCAAATTTTTCTGCATTACTATTTCAAAGAATAGTTTTGAAACTAGTGAAAAAATTACCACTATTTAAAAATAGTAGACAAGTGTTGCTGAAAGCACGGCGACAATTTATGTTACTTATTTATTTACGAAGCGTCCTTACTTACTCCTATTTTACGACGAACAGAATATATTTTCTATAATGAAATCAAAATCTTTATTGACATGTTTTGACCAAGATTAGAACTCTATTAATACAAATTGAAGCATTGCATGAAAGACTTACATCAAGGATGCCAGCCGTGTAGAACTGGTACAGTGGCTCTGAAGAAAATTGACTCTTTTTATAATCATCTTCGTCTTCGTAATCTGAAGAGCTTTCATGGTTATTACCATACTCTTCCGACCCTCTGGCTTTTAATTCTTCTTCAATAGAGACAGCTAGGTCATTTTCGTCAAATTCCGTTGTACCTGTACTTGGGACAGGAGGAGGGGAGTAATCAGGAGGGTCCTCGAAACAAAAATCTTTTAGCTCCGACTTGGTGCATGGATGCGGCAAGGCTGAGATACTCTCTTCTCTTACTGGAGGTGGTGGTGGCAAAACTTTAGAAATTTGTGATTCCTTGTTTTCTAATTTCTTCAAAACTGATATGCTTTTTTCAACCTCTTGAACTGTTACTTGGTAATTCCGATCATCTGAGTTTGTTTTTTGTACAGGATTCGTGGGAGGGGGAGGTGGTGCGATTTTTGGTCGGGCAACATCATAGGCCGATGATGGACGACGGCCTTTTTGTCCTATTGATGTTTTGGCAGAAAAGCCTGCACTTTTTGAAGAGTTGCTGCATAGACTCTTGTTGCTTCCATTGGATCGCTGACTATCGCTGTCCTCTTTGTTAAAAAACCTAGAAAAAATAATAATTTATGCCAAAAACTTCCTGTTTTATTAATCACCTTCCCGTTTTAGCAAACCATTACCACTATTTTCCCATTAACTCCATCAACGTACTTCGTGTTACAATCATTTGAAATGCCTGCAATCTTCTCTACTAATTTCGACCAATGCAACACTGCCATTTTTTTCCATAATCATCTGGACAAACTGTGACGTCCTGATTCACTTCTTCTTAAAGATTCGAATCTTTTTATCGGCCTTTTAATTAAGCGTGTGTGCTTGTTTGGATGAGCACCCTGGTCTTTCCTGAGAGATTTTCGATAAGACAGGGACTATACAAAAAAGATTTCTGAGAATAATGTCTAACGCCTGTAGAGTTCCTTATCTATACCTTAGCAAGAGAACTAAACTCGGAACTGCTGAGAATGAAAGAGCCGATCAATGACTTCTTATAACAACAAATGTACTTTAAAATGTTTTAAGCGGAACTTAATTCTGAAAAATGATTGTTTCTTATGGCCTCGACTTCTCCCTCCAGCATTTAAAGCGATTCTTAGGTTCTCGCCACTTTCTTATTCTACCCTGAGGTGAGCTGACAAAAGTTTCAGGGGGTCTGATGGCTCCTGGACCCTTAAAGAGGAAAGCAGAATATCATGCATGTACCTTCCCTTGAAGTTTAAGTTAATTATAGCCGCCCCGCAGCTATCTAAGTTTCCATGTATCCTTGTATTGTTCACGCTTTCTTTCTATCACGAAAAATAAACGTAGGTAACTACAAATTTAGATTTTTAAGGAAAGAGAGATATGATAAATAATTTTTAAAAACCAATGTTTATTTTAAACAATGAGCAATCTTTGTGCAATCCCAGGGGCAATGCACCCCCCCCCCTGCTGATGACCATGTATTGATAAATGCATACATTCAAACAAAGAGAATATTGCTTGTGCATATACAATCGTAGTAATGTTGCTTGTTTTTAGACACATTTATCTTTTTTTACTATGAATATAATAAGTAATTATAAGCTAGCATAAAAAATGCCCAAGAAGCAGAGAAAACAAACTAACAACTATCAAACCAGTCTTTCAACGCTCAAGATGCAACAAGCAATATTTTTCTGAAAATAAAAGAAAGCAAATAGACCATATGGCATATGAATCTTTAATAATATGGTTAACCTGTCGGACTTAATAAATCGAAAAGAAAACTCTATTATGTTATAAAAGGATCGCAGTATATTAGTTAATACTGATAAATTAGTTATGACAAGAACAGTGACAGTTAAACTGAATAAGAGCACATAAAAAAAGATGTTACCGTTATCAAAGCATTACACGCACAAGATAGAGCAGATACGTTGCCGGCGTCAAGGACAGTTTACACTTTCCTCTTTTCATTGAGTGCCCCATCTGATTGTGACAGGTTTCAAGGGTGGAAATTTAGTATTTCAGACACAAGGTCAAAAATTTTAGTTACAATTTTAGGATTGTGATTGTATTATTCGGAGATAAGAATCCAAAGTAATTGGTTATAAAGTCAGTTAAATTTTAGGTTCAATGTTAATATGCGATGCAAATTTCATCGTGTGTTAGGTACGCCTAGAGCTGTTTCCAAACTGTTTGTTGAAACGAACTGTAAGTAGGGAGCGAATCGTGCTAATACTAACCAAAATTTAAAAAAAAGGAGTTTCGATAATAGGTTTCTATGTATCTCCCCCTTTAAATCAATCCCGTTCGATTCAACCCTTGTTCAACACAACCTCCATTCAACTCAACCCCCGTTTAACTCATCCCCCATTCAACTCAACCCCTGTGCAATTCTACCCTCATTTAACTTGATCAGATTTAATTCAACCCCAATACAACAGCTCCCGTTTTACTCAAACACATTTATCTTAACCCCCATGCCTTCATTCCAAGTTCAATTAAACCCCTCCAACAGGTTAGGCTAGTCAAGTTGGGTCCACAAACAGTTTGATAAACAGTTCTATGCGTGGCTAAGACACGAGGAAGTTCGTACAACATGCTAACATTTAAAGAAAAAAAATGTCAATAAATTAAAAGTAGTACTATTAGATTCTTTATTTTATGTTTTTTTTCGAATATAATGATTGCTTTTCTAATAATGCCCCCCCCCCTGATGATCCCAGATAAAGCCCCAGGATATATATATATATATATATATATATATATATATATATATATATATTTTTTATATATATATATATATATATATATATATATATATATATATATATATATATATATATATATATATATATATATATATATATATATATATATATATATATATATATATATATATATATATATATATATATATATATATATATATATATATATATATATATATATATATATATATATATATATAGTATTGGTGCATTATACGGACACTTATATATACTGCTAAAGAAGTCAAGCTTGGTTAATACTAATGAAATAAAATAGGATGAATATATAATAGTTTATAAACAAATTTGGGCTATATATTTGCACACTAGGGGGGGGGGGTAAAGCATACCATATACTAAATACGTAACCTAACCAGAGATATATATACCCGGTTATAATGGGTTTATGAACAAAATTATAAGAATTATACAAATTGCAAATCCCAAATTGTAATTTTAACATTCATATAACCCGTTCCACTCAATTCCACTCTAACAACTGTTTAGTTGGTATCTGTCCCGGTAGGCTATATGTAGAATCTCCTGTTTGACATTCCATATACAGTGTATAAAAGTGTCCGTTTCATGCACTAGTACCATATATATATATATATATATATATATATATATATATATATATATATATATATATATATATATATATATATATATATATATATATATATATATATATATATATATATATATATATATATATATATATATATATATATATATAATATGACAATTCCACTTCATAATGGCAGAATTTTTATGTTGATCAGATTATCATGTTACCTTCCATTGTTATCCACCTGAAATCTTTCGATGAAAGGTTTTCACCGCATCAAGAATGTGTGAAAACCAGTCAATAAAGAAGATATGACGCATCACGAGATGCAAAACAGCGGGATATCTGGGACCATCAGGGGAGGACCCACAGTCAGGAAACGACCATGATACCGTGATATTTGGTAAGAGAAAAAAACTTAATGAAACAAAAAACTTAACGGTACTAATTTATTTTATTGTCATGTTTCTACTAGGTGTATTCAACCAAAGAAAAAAAAAAATTAACGAATGGGGTTGTGTTGAATGGGAGTTGGGCTGCATGGGGATTGAGCTACAAGAGATTGAACTGAACGGATGTTGAGTGAAGTGGAGGTTGAGGTAAATGGGGCTGACTTCGACTGCGGTTGAGTTGGATGGGGATTGATTTAAACGGGATTTAAGTTGAACGAGGGTTGATTTGAACGGGGTCGAGTTAAACGGACATTGAGTTACACGCTCACTTTAATAACAACACATAAATCAAAAGAATTAGCTTTTTTATGGTGATTAAAAAAGAACAGCTTTTCAACTGAAATTAAGGAGCAACATTACAACTTAAAACAGACAAAAATAACTCCCTGCATGAAAGGGGCTGCCCCTCCTCTATCCCACAGTCATTACACGAAAGTTTATTGGTGCTTTTAAATATCTTCTTATTCTGTTCCACGACCCTTGTGTTTCGGAGTCGTTCTTAAGGAATTGGGACAAAAAGTAAAACGTTAGCGTAAAGAGCAAGAGGTTAAGGAGGAGGAAACACTCAAACACGAGATAATTTCCGTTATTTTTAAGTTGCAATGTAGCTCATTACTTTTAGCTTAAAAAAAGTTGTTATATTTATTTAATTTCTTATGTTTTTTCAAATCATGGCCACACCTAACTAAGATATGATGTGGGATACCGACCCCATGAAACCCCAATTACTTGGTAATAAAATGTATATATTAACTACAGTAGACTGTTTTTTTTTTTTTTTTTTTTTTTTGCTTCGCTCATGTCACAATGCGTAAGTAACTGATTTTCCTGTCACTTGTCTTCACGCAGCATTCTGTGTCTTTGTAGAAGGCTTCAATGATTCGTACGAGTTTATCAAGAATACCGTAGTATTGGAGAACCTTCTAAAGCGTTTGGCGATCTGCCAAGTCGAAAGCTTTCTCGAAGTCTATGAAGACAAGGTACAGCTGAATATTTGAACGAGAGTGCTTTTTTTCCAATCTTTAGGGATTCCTTCTGTTCTTCAAATTATAAAGAAAAACGTCATTCACACAGTTATGCATGCAGCTACTGAGCATTTTATCATTCCAGCCATAATCTGGTCTTCCTCAGGGAGCTTTCTAGACTTCAGCTTCTTAGCCACCTTTAGTATCTCCTCACCAGAAGGTGCTTGGCTATCGGTGGCTAGGCTTATAAAGGGCGTGTCTGGTATATCTGGAGGATCAGCAAATGGTGGTCTGTTTAATAGTTTTTCGAAACGCGACGATAGGCATTAATTTTCATCATTTTTGAATTACATAGAATTAAAAGGAAAATTTTGACAAAAAAGCCTGCTTTGAAATACAAAAATTAAATTGAAAGTCACAAATTTAACTAGTCTAATAAATACTCCTTTTCTATCCTGTAAACTTGATTAGTTTTGTATGGTTTTCTTCTTTTTTTTACTTTTTTTTGTATTTTGAAAAATAAATATGAATTTATCATACCCATTAAAGCACAATTGTCATTCTGGTTTTTAGAGGGTTTAGGGGAATGGTAACCCCACTGTTATTTGTGGCAATTTTGCGTTTGCTTTAGATTTGAATTGGTTACACATTTTCATCTATGAGTTTTAAGCTGGAATGAGTTTTAATATGACTTCAAATCTTCTTCTTTGAGGTTTTAATATCAGTCTACTTTTCTGTCGAAAACTTTTTTTTTATTAATTGACAGCGTTAAGGTAGCTGTTGGCAGTGCCGAACCTTACTTCCATTTATTGATTTTGATTATCTAAAGAATTTTTAGGGTTCTTCCCCTGTACATCATTGTATCTATTTATTTTCTGTGGTAACGAGTCTTTTGATTCTTCTGTATAGTTTAAATATAAAAAAACAAGTTTTTTTTAACTGAAAGTAAGGAGCGACATTAAAACTTAAAACGAACAGAAATTATTCCGTATATGAAAGGGGCTGTCCCCTCCTCAATACCTCGCTCTTTACGCTAACGTTTTTTATTGTTTTAAAAAATAAAGCTATGTGACAGATTCAAACTTTATCGTAAAGATCAAGGTACTGAGGAGGGAGCAGCCCCTTTCATTTACGGAATAATGTCTTTTCGTTTTATGTTTTAATGTCGCTCCTTACTTTCAGTTAAAAAAATTTGTTTTTTTACTTAATTTCTGAACGCTTTTGAATTAATGCAGCTTTGATTTTGTATCACCGTAAATGAATAATTAAAAAAATTCGCATATTAATTTTTCTTTTTTCGCTAAATGGCTTTCTCGAAATTTTGTTCTGAAGTAACTTACGAACTAACTTACGTAACGAACTTCTATATTCGTATGTTTTATTACGTATATTAGAGAGTTTGCCCCCTAGTCGATACCTTGCTCTTTACGCTAAAGTTCGAATCCCAAACCCCTGAATCACAAAGGCCGGTTAATTAGAATAGATAGCTCTTTTAAAAGAGCAGCCGATACTTTAGTGATCCCTGAAATAAACCTTGAACCACTTTCCCAGTCATATAATCAAAAACTTGATCAACACCTTAGGTCTCAAAGGGTGTCTGCAAGAAATGCAATAATTAAAATCTGAAATTAGATGACATAGTTCTCCAACTTATTTAATTGCTGGTTCGTTTTGTTTTTGAGTGAATGATTTGTTTTCCTTTCTTTTATTTCTCAGTTGTTCGCTAGTATCCGTCGATGGCAGTTCACAATTTTTTTGATTTTGTGCAAATCGCGGATATTGGCGTAACTCGCTTTTATGGTTGTTAGGTATTTGGTTTTAATTCTTATAATTTTTGGCTTCTATTGAGTTTTATTCATCTTTTAAGTTTTTGGTTCTTTTCACATTGACTTTCCACGTTTGTTTGTTTTTTTTCTTCGGCACGTTCCTTGGATAAATTATTTCTTTTCACGCTGAAGAAGAGAGGCGTTTGTCCCCTTGAGATATTCGATTTGTTGTGGTTTTTCAGTATTTTCATTTGGCCTTCAAAAACACCATTTTTGATCTTTTTTCTTTCTTTATGTTATGTCAGGCCAATATGGTTTAAGAAATTATCTTTATATATATATATATATATATATATATATATATATATATATATATATATATATATATATATATATATATTATTTATATATATATATTGCTATGGGGGGAATTGGCTATGGGGCAGGGGGGTCAACTGTCCCTTCCAGACCTCAGTTCTAGCTTGCCCCCCAGCTTAAATTTAGTTTCTTCCAAAATCTTGTGAAAATTAAGATAAACCTGCATAATTCAAGCATCAACAAAGACGGATCAGTTTTTTTAGTACATGTTTACCTTTATAGTATAATAAAGTATCTTTATAGTACTTTTATAGTAATAAATAGTACTATAGTACTAAATAGTATAGTACTTATAGTACATTTATGGTACCAAATGGCTTATTTTTTAGTTTTTACTGTCACGTTCACTTGATTTGGGAAAATTGGCTCCAACTCCCCCCCCCCACCACGAAATTACGAAAATTACGAAATTACATCACTGTTTAAAGGGAATTAAAACCTACACCTTCTTTAAAATTGAGCTAATAATTGAAAATATAATGTTTTTATAAGGTCATTGTCGTGACCAGAAAAAGAGAAAATAATTGAAAAAATAATGTTGAGTTGTCAATCCTACAAAGGCATGAACAAGAATTGTAGAAAACCAACACGAGAACCTAGGAAGAAGAGGGTCTATGTAGTCGAGAAAATGAGGAAACAGCTGAAAAACAAACAGCATCTTTATTTGTTGGCAGTATTAAACAAACCTGCTTCAATGCGGGCAAGCCCTTGAATGGTTTTTACAATGTCAAGGAAAAACGAACATAATCAACAAGTGAATAATTGATGACAGGTCGATTATAAAGAACAAAGGCTGAAGACATAGAAAATTGAAATACTGTAGCACCAAGAAATGCAGAATTTTTTTTTAGCAGAAAACAATAAAGAATTAGAAAAAGAACAATGGAACTAGCATTAAAACTAAGTTAATGGATGTATTTTAATGGCTATTGGATTACAGCTTCGGGTTGCAGTGAAGTAAGTGAATCTGGCGTCAAAAAAAGAACATTCTTTTAAGTAATTTACTTTTTTTCTTCTTTTTTTCTGATCCCAATTTTATATTATTACTAAAATATCACTGTTCTAAGAATTTTAAGTTAAGCAAACATGTTCTTTTATAAGTAAATGTACAAGACACATATTTTTTTTAAACTACCGATATTGACAAAAATACAACTAGAATATGATGCTTCGATGTAATAAATTGTCTGGGTATTGCTCTTCTAATCCTTCTTTTATTTCTCTTGTATTACAAATTAGTTATTTCTTTTTCTACATTACCTAAAATTGGGAAAAACACTTAAAAAATTACATTGCGTTTATGATAAGCTCCAGTACATGGGATAAACGGTTTCCCAACCTGTACAAACAGTTGTTTGGCTGCAAAAACTTCACGGTTGACCTTGTTTTTCTGAAGTAGAAGTCTATCTGAGGGTTTTCTTCCTCATTTTGTAACCTAATATAAACTAATATTCTAGGGTCTATCATTACATTCTATTATGCATGGCAGTCTGATTTCAAATCTTCTGCCTTTACACTGTGGGACAATTTTCCAGAAGAAGCCCCTTTGGAAATCATTTAGCAACTGACAAAAAATCCCTAGGGCCCAGTCTTAGATTTCAACGGCCCCAAGGTGGGCGGCTTATAACTAAAGAAAAAACGCTTTAGAAAACAAAATTTCTTATGGAATGTTTTTCTCATTGTCAAAATTCCTTGCAGGCGACATAAAAACCATTTAGCGTTAATGCCAACTTGAAAGACATGATAAGGAAATGTGATTTGATAAGAGAAAAAGCAAAATTAATATAAAAGATAGAAGAAGTAGCATTTAATGAAAGACATCCAAATGTTCTGAAACCATGGCGTAAATACAGCGTCGTTTTTCTGTTATAATGGGCCATCTTGCAATCATTATATAGGCTTTCGGGAAATTAGGAAATTGCAATTTTCGACCTATATGAGATTAATTTCTCTTTCGCAGCATTGGTAGTTTTACTGAAAGCGAAAGAACTGTACTTTGGCTTACAAGATCTGTTAATTGGCTACTTAATGTAAGTATTGCATCCATTATCGGAAAATTAATTTAGCCTTAAACAGTAGACAACAATAACTTTAATTAAAAACAAAACAATGCGCTATTAAGAGTCAGATTTCAGAAGGCAAAGTGCATTGCAATGAAGAATGAACAACCAATCGTTATCAAACAATTTTTGGTAACGATCTGTATGCAAAGAGCGACGCTTGTTAATAGTGAATTAAACTCTAAGAAAGAGTTTTAATTGCAATATGTATGTTAAAGTAATTTGTTTTTCATGCTGATTCTAGATATCCAAAATTATTCATTTTAAATTTACTCGTCAAAAGTTATTACCATAAAAAGATTGCATAATATTAGAAATAAGGGGAAAACAACCCCGAAAAAGGGGAACCATCTTCATGAAAATTACGCCATGAAACTCAAAATGTCGGACAACCGTAGGATAGAGATTTGAATTTCTCCTAAAAAATTGGTCATATATACGTGTTTGTCTCATGTAATTAATTTTTTTAAACAAAAAAAAAAATTCAAAGAATAGCAAAGAGGGATATTAAAGCCTAAAAAAAAGTCATATAATGAGCCAAAGATAAATCGGACGAAAACTACACTGAATGAACAAATGAAACCTAAAACGAGCAAAAATTAAAACGAATCATCAAATCACACTAAAAAGAACAGAAATTACCACATTTAAAGCAGGTCTACTGTCCCCTTAAAGCCTCTAAGAGTTAGAGCGTTATTTACGCTTTACTGAAAACGATTTGTATTTTGAACAGCGAGTTGTCAACAAAAACAGCGAAAAAAAAGAAAATCACAATCCTTTGAAGGGACTACAAATAAGAGCTAAACAAATCAGATCAAGGTTACTACCTCCTTAAACACACAAAAAGACCAGTTTCATCCGGGATTTGGTGGAAAATGTATGTATTTCGAACAGTATGTTTTTTATTTCTTAAAAAATCAAGAAAAAGAGAAGAAAATTGCAATACTAATCGGGGTTACAGGAAAGGAAAAAAACATTACTTAGATTAATTATACGTGATTTCCAATATAACTCTACCATTTAAATAGGATACTTTGTGTCAAAACTTTTCCTTTTGATTAGTTTAATTTAAAATTATACGAAATGAATGTCTAAATAAAAGTTTTGAAACAAAGAAATGTAATTTTGAAGATGTTTGTTTAGTAAATTGGGAGTTATCTTTAATAGTAAAAGCAATATTCCGAAATTACCAGTCAATAAACAATTGATCAATTGATTTTATATACATTTATATAATTGATTTTATTTCCTCCTCCGGTGTAAGCAACTATCTCATTTAAGGGGATTAATTATCCAGGAGGGGGAAGATGGGCTGCATTGTGAGTTAATGAGGTCTAGGACTCCCCGTTATATTGTGGCAGTAGGAAATTTTGTATTGATGGGAAGGATGTCAAATGAAGTGTAATTTTTCTTTAGTATTTGTCTTTTTGTATATGGCTTTAATTGGCTTTGAAATACAGATTATTTTTATACATTTGAAAGGAATGTATTTCAAAGGAAGAAAATATTTATGAAAATTTACTGCATAGGACTAATGAAACTTGACTGATTACTTCATTTAAAATGATACATAAAAGAAAGAATTCCTAGA
This sequence comes from Artemia sp. Qi Xiang Cuo, assembly GCF_049724085.1. NCBI lineage: Eukaryota > Metazoa > Arthropoda > Branchiopoda > Anostraca > Artemiidae > Artemia > Artemia sp. Qi Xiang Cuo. Next base: position 34,851,580 of record NC_142801.1, on the reverse strand, counting down.
AGTTTGCCTAGCATTTTTTTGCATTCAAGGATATGATCATTAAAAAAAACTGCTTAAGACGCATTTAATTTACAGTAAAGTAGAAATGACACTGGTCTTTAAAGGGCTTAAGGGAGTGGTAGCGCCACTTTTTTTGTGGTATTTCCCTATTTTCAGGAAACCAAAATTTGTTTTGGAGTTTTTCTTGTGCATCACGATTCCCTTGGCCCAATGACACTTAAGGATACAAGTTTCAGGCAGACAGAAAAGAAAAGTTTTTGGCCCTTTTCTGGCCCCATTAACGGCAACATTGTTGTACGTTAAGGCTCTCTTGGCCTAGGGATTTACATATGCAAACTGACCAGAGACAACGAAATGTTCGTCCATTTTAAATCCCCTAACATCCTCCCCCTGCCAAGAAAATATGTGATACACTTGGCCCAGGGTACAATCATCGAAAGTTTCAAGCCGATTGAATTGCAAAGACAAAACACGCCTGCCTTTTTTCCTGTATAAAATTTATTTATTGTCAATAGGCAATATGTAATATACATTGCCCTTGCTCCTAGGGCTGTATGGGTCCGTGTTATCACTGGAGGCAAACTTATGGGAAGTTTCGACTATTCTGGACAAAAACTAAAGGAAAATCTTGATCTGGTACCATGGGAAGTGCCGAAGGATTAAAAAATGCACAGGAGATAGTGGGTTACCCTCAGATCCCTTTTGACCCTAAAAAGGGCACTAAAACTTTCCATTTTCAGTTAAATGATACCAGTCCAAATATATGCGGCAACCGCTCCTATAGGCTACACAGAGTTTTTGTGAAAAAAAAATCATCAGAGGCACTTCATTCAAGTCGACGCTAGTGCATTGACTCTGTTTATGTCCCCTGAAAAATGATAATGCTTACTTATTTGCATTTAGTCTAAACCAGTGGTTCCCAACCGATTTTGGGCCATGCCCAACTTAAGCATTTCTAAGTCCTGATGCCCCTCTCATTATATTTAAATTTTGTTATTGAAAATTTTACATATATTCATCTGAAGGACGCTTAAAAGGTCACTAACTTTTTATCTTTTTGGGGGTCGTCCTCTAGGCATTATTTATGTCTATTTTATGAAAAATAGTGTCTGAATACAACACCCTTTACACAATATATGACGCCCTTGCAATACTATCATGCATCTTTTTTCTATCTTTGAATGCATATGAATGTGAAGTCAATCGCATGAAAAACATTTTTTTCAAAATAATGGAGCTAATGCATAGTCGACAGGTAGGTTCACGTCCTGCCCGTGACCCACCAACATGGTGTCAGGCCCCACCGGTGGGGCCTGTGCCCCATGTTGGGAATCACGGCTCTAAACAGTTCAAATGTTTTGAAAGGTAGTTAGTAAATGAGACACTTGCAATTACCGATTGAATCTAAGAAAGATTAAATTACGCATGCGCTGAACTTTAGCGTAAAGAGAGGCGGGTCGAGAGGGTTGACAGCTTCCCTCATATAGAAGATACTTCGGTACTATTGCATTATGCGGGCCTTTCGGGTTAACCGCTATAGAGTAGGCAATGATAGCGTGGTTTTCATTGCGTATACGATATTAAACTGTGGTTTTTTGGGGTTTAAGGGGGAGGGGAAGGTACCTAGGTTAGGTGACGTATTTAATATATGCTATGCTTTACCCCCTAAACCCCCCCACCCCTAAAATTCAAATATATAGCCCAAATTTGTTTCTAAACTATTATATATTCATCCTTTTTTATTTTATTTCATTAGCATTAACCAAACTTTACTTTTTAGGAAGGCCCGCATAATGCAAGAGTACCGATAGTTCATGCTCGTTCGAAATTCCAATGCGGCTCTCTACTTTCATTTGAATTATTTTTTTAACTTAACATATAGGTGGGCCAGAATTCAAAAGTAAAACTTATCTGAAAGACAAAGCAATGATATACGACAAAAATAGAGAATGTCGTAATTTTTTTTTTAACCAAATTTAAAATCAAGGAAGAAAAATGGCAAAACGGAGAAGAATATAGCTACTTACCCTGAATCGTTCTTATCAATATCCTCAGTAACCGATAGATAGAAAGTTGATTTCAATGTATCTTTCTTTTCACTTTTCTTTTTAAAATTTGAAAACTTCCACGTTCCTTTTTTCTGGTCATCGCCAGCTTTTGAAATATCAGCAACACATGACTCACTGCTATTCAAATCAGTACTAACTCTTTGCCTGTCAGTCAATCCTTCGGGGTCCATATTTAAGTTTCCTACAAAAGTTTCAATTACAAAAAAACGTTGAAATACCCTGTTAAAATAAATTATATAAAATTGGGCTTAAGAAAAGCATAAGACGTGATATACATGCAGGAACTGATTTGGTGAGGGAGAAATTCGCCAAAAGTATGAAATGATAGGAAATTAAGACAAATATTGCGAAAATCAAGACACATTTTGGATTGAAAAAAATCACGACCTTTGGGGGAGGGGAATATGGCTCAAAAGACCCTAGACCACCTATGCAAGTATATGATGGTGACCATCCCTATAGAGCCTGAGTGATGTAAGCACATCAATGTAAACTCGAGGCTGTTGTGACGGCTAGATGACAGAGGAGGATTTGCTAGATATTTTCCAGAGAAATTGCCTTAAGATTGTTTTGGGTAGCCGACTGACTGAGAGTGTCTCAATCAGTAAGCTCTGCGAGAATTGTCGTTCAATCCCGCTTTCTAGGACTATAATGAAAGAAATATTGAGATGCCTGCGACAGATTCTGCAGAGGAAAGCCGACAAACTGCCAAAGATTGTCCTTGTCTGCCAACAATCTAGGGTCAAATGGAAATCAGGTAGCCCCCCAAGGGGGTGAGAGGATGCCGTAAGAAAAGATTTAAGGGAAGGGGGAACTTTTTGGAAGGGAGTAAAGAGGAAGGTTTCGAATAGATTCAGATAGAGGAGGAGCGTGTGTAGCTGTGATGGCCCCATGTGGCTTTTTTCTGCAGTGAGGTGTTAGTAGTAGTAGTAGTAGTTTTGATGATTCCCAACGCCTATGCTAGTCGAATTGGTAAGCATAAAACCGTTTTTCCTTCCTTATTTTTAAAAACCATGGTTGTCCCTAGAGAATTGGTTCTTTGTTTTACTAGCTAACCACTAATCAAGCTGATAGGCTAATGGTCTAATTGCTAAAAGTAGTTGCATATCAACCTTTGGTGCCACAAACCTTGCTATCAAATAAGCCTCATAAAACTAAGTGATTGTACTAATCACTAATTCAACTCTAATAACGCTAAAGGGTTTTTCACCATTAAACTCAATTCAATCGGATTTACCTAAAATTTAAAGGCCACATTCCCCATCTGGGACCTAGCTAATTTTTATTTTTTTGAAGGTTTTTAAAGGATGGAGAGCGGAAAATCTCCCTGTTAGACTTTCACGATTTTTCTGTAGCTAAACAGTTGTCAATTCTAGACTCCCGGTGAGAAAATTTCTATATTGTTACATGTACCTTTTTTTCAACCCTCCCCCCCCCCCGCCCACATCATTTTTTCGGGGCTTCCTTGCCGTTTACCTTAGAATACAAGCAAAGCCCAAATCCCCATTTAGTTCTAAAAATAAGTTCTAGACAATTGCTCTTTGCTTTTACGTGCCCATAGTTCATTCGCTTCAATAACCCTTTTAATAGTATCTGCACTGATTTGGCATAAATTCGAGAGTAAAATCAATGAAGTTTTATACTATTACGTAGAGTGTGACAACTTCCATGTAGTTGATTACCCGCACAAAAATTTAATTTTTTTGGTTTTAAAGGTAGAGTTTTTCCAGCATGAATATTAAAAGGTCCTACAAATAGTATTTGTATTTACATTTTATTTATTTTTGCTATCAGGTGTATTCTGCATAAAAGAAATAGATTGATGGAATTTTATGTGCAGCTAATCCTCCGGAGTTCTCGTGCCGTTGAGAGGAAATCATCTTCAATGGGAGGAAAATACACACAAGGCAGAATCTACTTTCCACAATTTGTGCATAAACTACTTAAAATATAGCATCCTTAAAAGCCATATTACACCAATTAGGAGGGAGCTTTAACCACTCTCTCTGTTCAAAACTTTTCAACTTGGTAGCTTTAGTCCAAATATTTGTATTTTGCTACGTTTTAGATGTGGCTTGCAAGTTTGGATAATTTAAAATTGCTCATGTTGAGACAGATTCCATGCCTGTCTCAACTCTGAAAAGAATGAATCAAGTCCTTTTTACAGTCTGATCCGACCGGATTGCAAATCGTAGCGACGTAAATTTGATCCAAACCCAAAGCCCTATTGGAGTTTATTTTTTAAGGTCAAGACCGGTATTAAATCAAGCCTCACGGACTCTTTCAAGCCTTAACAGAAGGATGGCATAAAGATCGATACTAGAAACTGCATTTATATCCCTAACCCGGCTGTAAATCTATTTCCGAAAGTTTCATTTACATAGCATAACAACTTTCCATGTCAATAAAATTAACTTTTCCCAGAGAGGAAATGGTTTTAAATGATATTGGCGTAAAAAAAATTGGCCACGAGCCCTCTAAAAGTCAATCTTCTAACTCCATTCTCTTCCCTGTTTTTAATCGGATGCTTTCTGTGATTAATTTTAAAAACAAAGTTTTTCCGAGGGAAGTAAAGAGCGAAGTTGAAACTTAAAACGGACAAACATTATTACTTCATAGCCTATTTAATACATATCAATAAAACTAGTACAAATAAACCAACTAATTATATTTCTTCATGCTTTTAGGATTATACAAAACTAGCGCTTTACTGAAAACACAGAAGTTAAGTATAAAAATAGGATCGTTGATTTAAGAGTTAAAAGTGAGTATGTAGCCTGACAACACTTAACGAATCTATAAAGCTTTTCATAGTTTTCGGTAATATACAGTTTAAATTGCAAGAAATATGCTTTAGTATTACTTACTTGAAATGATGATTAAATAAGACATAATATGAACTCTGGAAATCTGATTATTTCTCTCTATACAACAGTGAATTTCAAGCTATGATACAAATTCTAAAGCTAGTCTATAGTCCTAATACTATCAAGATGGCTTTAATTCGAATTTGTCTACAAACTAATCATGACATGTCCTTTTCAGAATCAAAACGAGAGCCAGTCATTGAACTGAGCAATTGTGCAGAAGTGATACCAAATTAAACGTTAAAAAAATAATAAATCAAAATCCTAAAATGGATTGTTGCTTTATCTTAAAAGGGATTGATAATATTTTTATTCTTTAAAGAGTTTCCTTAATTGGTTTCCTTTTACTGTACCAAAACTCCTATAGTATTTTGTATTTTCAGTAAAGCGCTAGTTTTGTATGATCCTAAAAACAAAGGGAAACATAATTATTTGGTTTATTTGTACTAGTTTTATTGATATGTATTAAATAGGCTGCAAAGTAATAATTTTTGTCCGTTTCAAGTTTCAACTTCGCTCTTTACTTCCCTTGAGATTTTTATTTTTTTTTTTAATGAATCTTTTTCGTTTTTTATTAAAATTTAATGTAGAAACAAGGCTGCCATGATCTTTTTTATTTATACGGAATAATGTATGTTTGTCTTAAGTTTTAATGTCACTCCTTAGTTTCAGTTGAAAACTTATTTTTAGTATAATTTCTAATTATCACCGATGTATGGGAGATAAGACACCTCTAGAAAATAATGCTAACAACCTTGACAGCTACGAAAAACTTTCAGTCTATAACATAAAGTTCATATCCATATTTTACAAAACAATACATGTTTTTTCAAGAATGTTTGTTTTTCGATGAGCAAAAAGCTGTGTTTACTCGGCCAAATTCGCCTGAAGGAGCCATAATGAAGACAGGGCTTTATAAATCATCTACTGACTAGCAGAAACTAGAAGGCTACTGTAATAAAAGAGAGCTGTTTAAGGGCTCATTTAAAAGCTTATATTTATACCTAATCGCTTTTTATAAATTTGACTTGATAGTACATTCCCATAAAGAGCATTTTCAATTGTTTCCTCCATTTTTTAAATAAAAAAAGTGCCTTTTCTAATAAAATGACCAAAAAAGGGTGTTTTTCAAAACCTAGGCAGGAGAAAAACTGAAGAGACAAGGTTGTCTCTTCCCTTCGATTACCGCCGTTAGAGCTAGTGCACAGACTTCATCGCGGAGTGAAGTTTGAAGGTTCAATTCAAAACTGTTGATCAATCAAGCTTAATTTTTGGTAGATTTTAGTTGAAAATTTTTTATTTTTAGTTAATTTGTTTTCACAATAATCTTTTACTTTTAAGTTGAGTAGGCGATTTATGAAACTTACTAAGAAGGTCTGGAGCGGGAGTATATGTGAGGGGTTCTTATAAACCTCCAGTTAAGGGCGTTGGACCCTATTATTGCAATGGTACCGTTTTATGCTTATAAACTCTTCCACTTAAGAAGTGGTACCAAAAGTGCCGTTTTAGTGCTATACGGCACTTTTGGATAGTAAAATTGATAAAAAGCACGTAGATATGAGTAATAGGTTTAAAATCAGCCTTCCCGAGATATGCCTTAAAAGTAATCATATCAGTAATCATATGCCTTAAAAGATTATCTGAAAAGTAATCATAAGAAGGGACAGCCCATGATGGAAAAAAAATCCAAGCTGGAATAGAACGCATGATAATCTAATTTGAAGTCCAGCGCTGTACTGATATAACCACGCCTCTAATAATGTCATTTAGTATATTGGTGTTTGTAGGACTTTAATTGCGTAGCTTATTAAGGGGGACTGGAGGAGGAATCTGCAGGAGGGGTTCTTGCAAACCTCCAGTTAAGAGTTTTGGACCATAATTATCACAAGATTTTCCACTTAAGAAGTGGCACCAAAAATGTTGTTTTTCAGTGCTATATCTCACTTACGAATGGTAGAATTGATAAAAAGCACTTAGATATGAGCAAAAGTTTTCTAATGAGCCATTAGACATCACTCTAAAAAGTTCTGGTAGTTCACTAGCCCTAGCTTTTCCACTTGAGACATGACACCAAAAGTGCCGTTTTAACTGCCATTTGGAACTTTCTGAGGGTAGAATTTATCAGAAGAAAGTAGACATGACCAATATTTTTTACATGAGCTATCAAAAATCTATCTAACATATTCTGGTAACGCGCTAGCCCAACCCTCGAGAAACGGCATAAAAAGTGCCTTTTTTCGTGCCATATGGCACTTGCAGACGGCGGAATTTATATAAACCACGTACATATGAGAAAAAGCTTTTGAATGAGCTCTTAAGCATTTCTCTATGATATTCTAGTAACCCGCTAGGCCTAGAAAAAAGAACAAAAACGACCGTTTTAACTTTTAGATACTATGCGCTGTGGTTCGCTCTAGATTGCAGCTAATGCTACAACCATGACAAAGAGTTCATTGCAAATCATCCGCAAAAACTAGTTAACATTAAAATCTGTGAAATCTAATAGATTGTAGAATTTGTAAAAACCTAATAAAGATAAGCAATAGCTTATAATTGAGCCATTAAACATCTATCTACGACGGTGTGGTAGCCTGCTAGTATTTCAGTAGCTTACTGATGAGCAGACGAGTTATGAAACTTACTAAGGGGGCTGGGAGGGAACTGAATGGGAGGGGTTCTTGTGAACCTCCAGTTCAGGGTTCTGGAACAGAGCTATTACAATAGTACCTGTTTTGTAATTCAAAGCTTTTCCACTTAAGAAGTGGCACCAAAAGTGTTGGTTTCAGTGCTATATCACACTTAAGAATGGTAAAATTGAAAAAAAAAACCACTTATATAAGAGCAATAGCTTTTAAATGAGTCATTAAATATCACTCTTATAAGTTCTGCTAGTCCAATAGCCCTAGCTTTTCTACTTGAGACACGGCACCAAAAGTGCCGTTTTTAGTGCCATTTGGAATTTACTGATGGTGGAACTCATAGGAAAGCCATAGATATGAGCAATATCTTTTATATGAGCTATAAAAGATCTGTCTACGATGTTCTGGTGGCCAACTCGCGCCACCCCTTGAGAAATGGCACAAAAAGGCCTGTTTTAGTGCCATATGGCACTTGCAGATGGCGGAATTTATAAAAAGCACGTAAATATGAGAATTAAGTTTTGAATGAGCCATTAAGCATTTTTCTATGGTGTTCTGGTAGCCCACTACGCCTGTTGAAAAAAAAGAAAGATAAAAAAAGAAAAAAAATGGGAGACAGATCAGTGCTATCGAAACCAAAAAATTGATTTTCCTTGTTGTTCAGGGAGGGGACTGTAATTTCCCTCTACAAGGTTTTCGACCATGTTGATTCCAGTGGTACATTTTTCATTTTAATCTGACACCATTTTCGAGGGGTTTGAGGTTTTTTTCGAAATCACCATAAATTACTTTTCGCAATAAACTTTTACTTTTTGATTCAGTGTCAGATTTTTTCTCACTATGCAGTTTTTTTTTTTTTAAAACGCGTTTTTCAACTTTTGATTACTATGGGCTGTGGTTCGCTCTTTACTAGGTTGCAGCTGCCGCTGCAATCAAGAAACAACGTCCAAACACACGATTGGTCCGGCGATGGGAACAACTATTTTAGCCATCTAATGTTTTCACAATACTTACGTTTAAAAATTTCTGAAAGATCTATAGAACTAACAGTGTTAGATTTCCTTATTCGACTGAAAGTATTCGATATTTCAGAACGAAAGCCATTTTTTCTTGTGTTTAAATGGTGTTTGAAATTCTTCATTTTCTTGCTTGTAGCCTCTGTAATTTTCGATATTCCATAGGTGGATGCATTCCCCGAATCTCTTGACTTCTGTGAAATACTGTCCTTGAAAGAAAAAGTCAAAGTTATTTGTATCTTTAGCGAAAACGAAACTCACGAAACTCAAGAAAACATAAACTTTAAGGATTTAGAATTTAGAACAGGATTTAATACCACTACGCCATAAGTAGTAACCTATAGCAATTTTCAATTGAATTAAAAATCAAGGAAAATCTGATTAATTTATGCATAAAGATTAGTGAAGCGACATTATTATAATCATAGGCTCCATTATTATAGAGGCTCCACTGTGCCAGGTAAAGAAAGGAAAGTAATTGCCAAGTAATTACCTCTAAAACATTATAGGTACATAAAGGGATGATTCTTGGGGGAAATAGGGGTGGGTATGTAAAGGAGCTTTTCCAGAGGCTTTATTATAGAGGCTCCACTGTGCCAGGTAAAGAGAGGAAAGTAATTGCCAAGTAATTACCTCTAAAACATTATAGGTACATAAAGGGATGATTCTTGGGGGAAATAGGGGTGGGTTTGTAAAGGAGCTTTTCCAGAGGCTTTATTATAGAGGCTCCACTGTGCCAGGTAAAGAAAGGAAAGTAATTGCCAAGTAATTACCCCTAAAACATTATAGGTACATAAAGGGATGATTCTTGGGGGAAATAGGGGTGAATATGTAAAGGAGCTTTTCCAATGTGAGGGGTGAGGGATTGAAAAAACGAAAGTACATTTTAGGCTCAATTATCTATTTTTCTCACAAACCTAAGGCTAATGTTGTCATATAGAAACGACATTGAATTGGCAGTACATTAAGCATATATTTTAACGATAGTAATTTGTTTTCCTCAAAATTTAGTAATTAAGAATTTCTCAGGCTGTTGATTGCAGATATGAATCTACCTCCTCTGGGTATCTCTTATGAGCTTAACTTTCTGAACTTGTTGATAACAAATTTTAGTCTTGTGCTGCAATACACAAATATTTAATCGAAAAACATAAATCATATTTCACAAATAATTGTTGATTTCACCAAAGTTAGTATTTATGGATTTCTTGACGTAGTAAATCTCAGGCTGAAATTATATTTTTGGACTAAAAAATTTAAAGTCATTAAATAAACCACAAATGTGTTTCCGAGATGTTTGTCCTAAATTTGAGTCGAGGATTTTGGCCAAAATCGATGCTTTTGGCTGAAATGGCAGATCTATCTGTCCTCAACTTTCGTCGACAACCATTTTCCAGACAAATTCTCGTTAATATTAACGAAAACGAGCTGTAGTTCGTTTCTAGAACCCCCAAAGAGTTTCAGAGTTGATTACAAAAGTTTTATTTGCAACGTTCATCTACTTTCTTTGAAATATTAATGAGGGCTGGTCCAGAAAGCGATTGTTTACACTAAGTTGTTACTGCTAATACATTTTTTCTTCATTTTTGGAATATGGAATATGAAGATGCAGTCGTTTCATCCATATTTAAGCAGGTAATTCCATTGCAAACGCAAAACATATTTAGATCAGATCATAAATGCAAAATGAACTTGAGGGTAAAAGAAAACTAGTTCGTAAAACTTAGTTGTTGATGGAATAGCGAATATAAAATAAATCTCCAAATATTGGGCTATTCGCTAAACATACATTATTAAACCAAAGAAAACAGATTTTATTTTTTAGCCAACACTTTTAGCATTTCCTAGAAGTGCAGTAAAAGCCGAAAATTAATATTTATATGTTTTTTTTAAAAATAGTGCACAAATGATAAGAAATCAAACATTTAGATCATTCGAAAAAAGTAGAAAGTGCCGCTTGATTAACCGCCCCAAGTCTAAATGTGAAGAAAAGAAAGAAATATGAATCAACTTCTCCTATTTATGTAAAAATGCTTGATTGAAAAGTCTAGTTTATTAGCATTAAGATTTTTATTAAATAAATTATCATTATTTTTTAATTTTTAGTTCAATTTACCAGAGTGTTGATACCGTTGGGTCTTGTAAATCTGTCTTTTAATTTTTTTTCTTCTTCTGTTAGTGTTTCATACCAAGAAGAAATTGTAAATTGCAAGTGGTAACCTCTTCGTTTCCTTTGCTACTAAATAGGCCTAAGCATCTTTGCGTGACGAATTTCCTCTAATTGGTTATCAACTTCTGCTCATATTACGAAAAACGAGTAATCGTAGTTCAATTGCTCTCAACTTCATTTCTGAAATTTTTAAGCAAGGTAAAAAATGGATAAACATTACAAATTTGTTTCTTGTGACAAATTAACTCAGAAATTGAAAAGAAAAAGAAGAAATTTACTCCGTTTGCTCTGGGATAGCCTAGTAAAATGAGAGAATTTGAGAAAATTTCTTCTATTAATGTGTATGACCGTCCCTATAATCATTAATTTAGCTCATTAAGCATAGAGCATTTGCAGTGGAAAAATTCTTCATGATATAATGCAGCCTCTTAGAAAAACAAACTATGAAAGTCCTCTTTTTTGTCAGTCTTTCAGTGAATTTTGAAACCTCCCCCTCCCCAAGCCCGTTGAACAAGCCCTTGCAATTGTTAAGGTTGAAATGAGCACATCGCTAAAATACAAACTGCAAAATATAAAACACAGTTCATGACTTTTTCTGAAATGGGGAATTTGCAAGTTTTATTTTACGCTTTGAGTACTTTTTTCATCTTGTGCCAAAAAAAACAAGACTATCCCCGAGCGACATTCCTAATTGATAGGAAAATTCATCGAAAATTACTAGCAATAATTTTCAGCGTGCGGGTAACTCAACCCAATTCAACTCAGCCACCATTCAGCTCAACCCCATGCAACTCCACACCCCATTTAACTCAACCCCCATTCAAATCAACTCCCAATCAATTCGACTCTGATTCAATTCAACCCCATGCAACCCAACCCTTGTATAACTCACTCAACCTCTGTATAACTCAACCCTCATTCGAAATAGAGCCATTCAATTTAACTCGATATAACTAATTTTTGGTCAAACATAACTACTTAAGGGGACTCGTCCGGCACTTTAAAGGATCACCCTATTTCGTCCATTAAATACTTGTTTAGTTTGCGTGGTCAAACTATTTAGAATTAATTTAGCGATCTTCTCATAACTTCTAAGACATAGCATATATTAAATACGTAACCTAACCTAACCTAGGTACCTCCCCCCCTGAACCCAAAAAACCAACAGTTTAAATATCGTAACGCAATGAAAACCACGCTATGCATTACATTACTCTATAGCGGTCTCTTGAATTAACCCGTCAAAAACGGGTTTTCGTGACTTGTGGCCCATATAGTGCACAAGTACCGATTTTTCTTCAAGAGTTCAGAAAAGGAAAATCCCTGAGAGTGTACTACCATACTTGCTATCGAAAGGCTTAGATTCAGCTCAAATGAAATATTGTTTGAGAAATTGGGCAGCTTTGGGAGTTTCCTGCAGTGCTACACGCTTTGATTGTTAACATTGCCGACACAGAGGACGTAAAGTTTCATTGTTTTTCAATCAAATTTCACAGTCAAACCACAAATTTACATTAGCTCTCGATTGCGGCTAGTCAACTGGAAAAATTCGCTAATGAGCCCTTTGTCTTTGAGACGGTCAACCGACGCTGAGTGAAATTTAAGAGAAATGAATCTCTTTAAAATGTTTGTGGACATGTCTTTTTTATATAAGGATTTATTTTAGAAAAAGTGAATAAAACTTTCAATTCAAAAGTTTTAAGTTAACAGTCACAATGATTAAAATGCAATAAATTTACCGCACATATTCGTTTTTGTTGCAATAGAGCCATAAGTTTCTGTTTGCACGCGGAAACACGTTCCTTGGTAAAACTTGTTACTAAAAGTTGAAACGATGCTTTAGGTTGAACAAGAAATAACTGAGTTAATGATATAGATCGAGGGACTGCCCACTTTCGAAAAGTAACGGATACCATGTGGAGCCTGTCACGTGTGGTGGAAGCGTAGAGAAAGGGTATCAAGGCTCAGCGTTGAGTTTAGCATCTGCAAAGGAAACAAATGGCACTCTGAGCCCAACTTGTACACTTTTCGTGTGAAATACACCCTTTTTTTTTTACCAAAGAGGGGAGGCAAGAGAGTGAAAATAACTCTTTTCGGTTGTTAGTTTTCATTCACTTTAAACGTCAGTAGTTGGTAACTTCGTCAGAAGTGTAATTAACCCAAGGAACGGGGTAACCAACTTACACATTTTTCATTTGATATGCACTCTTCTATGCCTCAGAGACGATGCGCAAGCTTTGGTAGCCCTGCGCGTGCAAATTTTTTGACTTGCACTCTTTTGAGCAAAAAATACTCTTTTTTACCTTGATTTGCACTCTTTTTGGACGTCAGTTGTTGGCAACCATTCTCTGAGCAACAGACCGGATAGTAAATAGTGGGTAGTCCACCAAGAAGGACACCCGAGGAGGTAACTAAATTGCAACATTATCTTAAGACGCTACCTGAGAAATATCTTTGTTATGATCATCTTCTGACTCGAATGGATCTTCAAAATCATCAATGACATGATCAGGAACAGGCGAAAGACTTTTATTAATGACTTCATAGAGTGTTTCATAATGATTGCTAGATTCTTCAGGAATTCTTTCTGTTTCAGATTCACCTAGAAATAAAAACGACAATCTTTACGTTTTACGTTCGTATACACTGACCCTTTTTTTTAACTAGCTGTCTCCTCAGCTTGTGTATGGTCAGCCATGTATCTTCACTTTCACTTAAACAGATGCTATTGAATTTTGTATTCAAAATGAAATTAAACTTAACTACCTATCGATCAAAGTTTTATTACTGCAACTATCATGAGAGCGATATTCGCGAATTGGTGATAATAACTACACTTGGAATGCGAATCCGACCTGCAAGTAGAGAGTACTTCTGGATAAGGATTTTAACACAAGATTCAAAGTAGTACCCCCTTGGCTTCAAAAGAACTAACGAGTTCTACTATTTGCTTTAGACCTACTTTGTAAACCATTAACTGCATGAAATGAACATTATTTCCGAAAGCTATGCAGAATCATAACAGAGACAAAATTAATACCATAATGCCAGTTTCAGTCTATGACTTTTCTTCGGACTTTTCAATCTCAACTGAGTCTTAAGCTTAAGATCTCTTTATCTATGGTAAATGGGTATATTATGACACAAAAGAAATAAGGTGGCGCGGTTTATATTTTGACATGGCTTTGTTTATAAAACATTTAACAGACACAAAAATCTACTTGCAGCGACCAAAGCTACTCGGTTTATTTACATAACCAATCTGTGAATTTGACATAGAATATGGAAATAAAATACAAAATTCTGAGAACTTTTTTACAGAAGCTTATTTTGTTGAGACAAGTAGATTGGGACAAAGGAATCGTGGTCAATTTTCAAATATTTTACCTATTCAGTCGACGTGAGGACAACTTTCACTAGAAGGTCTTTCAAATTGGTCAGCATGGCTTTACATTCAATAGGATCATATTTTAAATATTCGTAAGCGCTAAGAATGGTTATTGGGAAGTAGGAATCCTTATAATGGCGAAGTTTTGAATGTTAAATGAAATATCACACTCAAATTCTTCCCTCCACAGAGGGGGGTGGGTTATCCCAAGATCAAGATTACTGTATACTCCCATGTCCTTTAACAATCTGAACATTACCATCCAGACCTAGCTTATTTGGCATTTCAGATTCTAGTTCCCCGACGAATAAACCAAATCCTTCTTATCAATCTGGAGAGGGGTGCAACTTGTCTAACCTCCTTTCATCTGACTGAATATATTTCCGAACAGACAACATCCTTCTATTAAAGATTTGGAGAATATTTTTTTGTCTGAACAGAAGTGGATAGAGGGCACACCTACAAAATCAAGATTTTTTCAAATAAACTTTGCGGCCTGGAAAATTTGCAAATTTTTAACCTAGGACCCCACTTTCCTTCCTCAATCTTTATTAATTCCATTGGACAAATGGCCAAAGAAAACAAATAAAAGCGCTATTCAAACATTTTTTTTTTTATTATTATGCCCTTGTTAAGGAGCAAAAAAAATTGATCCCCAATAAAGTGTCGTTCTCACAATTTTGTACTTCGGAATAACAATTATTGTTGAACGTTTTAACACCAAAATTACGAGAAAGCCATTCGGTTTGCGGCTAAGAAAAGCCTTATAAAAATCTGGCAGTCCCAAGGAAAAACTCCCACTCGGTGGTGAATTTCATAGCATATCTTGTTTTTAGGCTTTGCCTAATTCATTCTCAATTTCTGTATCAAACAGTTCGTGGTAACGAACTGTAAGTAAGGAGCGACCCGGCTCAATGGTAACCGAAACTCTAAAAAACGGGATTTTGATACCAATAGATACATCAAAAGAATCAGATTTTAATTTTGATTTCAAATATATAAGTTTCATTAAGTTTAATCTTACCCATCAAAAGTTACGTGCCTGAGAAAATTTGGCTGATTTTCGAAAAAAGGGGAAAGACCCCTAAAAGTTATAGAACCTTAATGAAAATCACACCATCATATTCAGCGTATCAGAGAACCCTACTGTAGAGTATTCAAGCTCCTATCTACAAAAATGTGGAATTTTACATTTTTTGCCAGAAGAAAGATCACGGATGCGTGTTTATTTGTTTGTTTGTTTGTTTGTTTTTTTGTTTTTTTTTTTTCCCAGGGGTGATCGTATCGACCCATTGGTCCTAGAATATTGTGGAAAGACTCGCTGGAACGAAAACTTAAAGTTTTAGTACTATTTTTAAGCGACCAAAAAATGGAGAGCAACTAGATCCCCTCCCATAGCTATTTTTTTTCCAAAATCATTTAATAAAAGGTTCTAAATAGCCATTTTGATCACCATGGTCGACAATATGATAAACAGGTCTTTGAGGCTGACTTGAGCCCCCCACGTCCCCCGGGGGAGGGCTTTATGTTATGAACTTTACTAAAGTTTAAAAGATCGGAGTGGTTAATGGGAAGTATACAGACTTTTTAAGAGGCGATTTTTTCTGGTAGGTGGGGGAAGGAGAGGGTGGGGGGCTATATGGAAGGATCTTTCCATGAAGGAAGTTTTCATGGGGGAAGGGACATTGCTATGAAGGGGGCGCCGGATTTCCCAGCATTATTAAAGAAAAAGATCAGGAATTAAATAAAAAAACAAGTTTTTCAACTGATCAACTGATTGTGATTAAGAGGTTATTTTTAAAGAACTGTAAAAAAAATTCGAACTATAGTTTAAAGAGCAGGGTATTGACTAGGGGGCGAACCCCCTAATATACGTGTTAAAAATTTATGAATATAGAAGTTCGTTACGTAAGTTAATTCTAAGTTACGTATATTTATTACTAATAAAAACGTTCGTAAATAAAATTAAACAAGTTTCGAGAAAGCCATTTAACCAAATATAATATGCAAATTTTGTTTTAATTATTCATGTACGGTGAGCCAAAATCAAAACCTGCATTAATTCAAAAACGTTCAAAAATTAAATAAAAAAAACAAGTTTTTTAACTGAAAGTAAGGAACGACGTTAAAACTTAAAACGAACAGAAATTATTCCGTATATGAAGGGGGCTGTCTCCTCCTCAACGCCTCGCTCTTTACGCTAAAGTTTGACTTTCTCACAACTCTATTTTTTTAAACAATAAAAAAATTTTAGCGTAAAGAGCGAGGCGTTGAGGAGGGGACAGCCCCCTTCATATACGGAATAATTTCTGTTCGTTTTAAGTTTTAACGTCGTTCCTTACTTTCAGTTAAAAAAACTTGTTTTTTTTATTTAATTTGAATCAAAGAGTAAACTTCAGTTTAAATGTTTTAAATACGCACCTGTAAATTCAGTTGTTTCAAGTTTTAATGTTGTTTTTCACTTCCTTGCGAAAAACAACTTATTCTTTATTAGATAAAGTAATGCCAATCAAACCTTAAAACTGTGAAAAGTTTATGTAGTAGACTTGACCAAATCGGAATATCCAAGTAATCAAGGACAGTTGTTGATTTGGCTGACAGTTGTTGAGTTGTTGATTTTCGTTCACAAATACTATTTGTTACTTCGGCATTACACAAGACTGTAAAATTTTGGTATCGTGAAATTTTCAGGTCAACAATCAATATAGCCTATATTGGCATAACAGACCGAAATCTAAATTATTTAGAGGTACAGATGTAAGTAGAGGAGGGGGTGTTACTCGTGTCACGCACCCCTGCTGCCACCTACAACTTTTTTTACATAATTTATTCAAGGATTATCGATCGAGTCTAATGTGGGTGTGTCAAGGTCAATCGATCTGTTGTTGTTGTTTGGCCACGTGCGAATGACACGAGTGATGATTTACATAATCGATGGTTGAATTATTGATTCACGAGCATAGCACCTGTGAACTTGATTTACATAATAGATAGGGGACATTATTGATTCACGAAGGGGAGAATTAGTAAACATTAAGGCTTCTTTAATCTTAGGTCTGAGGAAGGGGGAATTAAGAAACAAACATGGCTTCATTGTTGTTTGGTTAGCTAAACCTGAGAAATAGCACCTGTGAACTTGATTTACACAATCGCTAGGGGAAATTATTGATTCACGACGGGGAGAATTAAGAAACATTAAGGCTTCTTTAATCTTAGGTCTGATGGATAAACATTCTTTAGGACAGAGAAAAAAATTAATATTCTATTTTTAAATAGGGCTTCATTGATCTTTAGTGTCAGGAATTATAATTGACATCACATGTTATCTTGGAATTATGCGGGAGTCTAAAGAGATAGAAATTCTATTTTTAAATACTGCTTCACGGAGCTTTAAGTCGGAGAGATAAATTGATATTCTAACGAAACCCTAATAGTTTAGCTAGGAAAATTTATGAGATGAAGAGATTAACGTAGGAAAGGGTTTCCTAGAAATTTGAAATGCGTTAGCGCAGAGATGCCAAACAAAAGGAACACCCTGAAATTACGTTTAGTGATTATTTGGGCGAAACCGTTTTAGACAGGTTATGGAACTATTTCGGCGAAACAGATAGAGACATTTTAAAAGAAGATTTTTGAAGAGATTTTGGAGGAGGTTTTGAGTGTGGTCGTTATAATACACAAGTTCCATTTGAACAGTGTTGTGAGGTCCCCTACCCCAACCCCAAAGGGTTCCAATCCCCCACCCCAACCCCGAAGGAAGCCCCCGGTCCTCAAAGGTCCACCGGGCTCCCAAAGGCCCTCCACCGGTCCCCAAATGTCCCCCAGGCCCCCAACTGCCCCCCGGACACTCAAAGGTCCCCCAAGCTCCCAAGGGCCACCGGCACCCCCAAAGGCCCACCCCAGACCCTCAACGGCCATCCCCGGGCCCCCCAAAGGCCCATCGAGCTCCCAAAGGACCAACGGGGTCCCAAAGGCCCTCCACCGATCCCCCAATGTCCCCCCGCCCCCCAAAGGCCCTCCCTGTGCCCCCCAGGCCCGCCCTGTGCCCCAAAGGCCCTCCCCCGGCCCCCCTCCTCCTCCTCCTCCCACCTCCTCCTCCTCCTCCTCCTCCTCCTCCTCCTCCTCCTCCCACCTCCTCCCCCTCCTCCTCATCCCTCCTCCTCCCACCTCATCCCTCCTCCTCCTCCCTCTTTCTCCTCCTCCCCTCTCCTCCCCCCCCCTTCCCTCCCCATTTTTTATACTTTTTTTGTTCATTGAGACACAGAACGACCCCCCCCCCCCCCCCCCCCCCCCCTCCAAAGGTCTGATTTTTTCAAAGTTCATTTTGAATTTCTTTCATTGAAATGCAAGAGTTGGAATATTTCAGTAGTGTTTGGTTGTGGTTTACCTTGTCACAGTTACATTTTCTTGATTTTTCAAAGTTCATTTTGAATTTCTTTCGTTGAAATGCAAGAGTTGGAATATTTCAGTAGTGTGATGTTGTAGTTTACCATGTCACAGTTACATTCCCTTAATTTTTCAAAGTTCATTTTGAATTTCTTTCGTTGAAATGCAAGAGTTGGAATATTTCGCTAGTGTGATGTTGTAGTTTACCCTGTCACAGTTACATTCCCTTAATTTTTGATAGTACATTTTGAATTTCTTTCGTTGAAATGCAAGAGTTGGAATATTTCAGTAGTGTTTGGTTGCGGTTTACCATGTCACAGTTACATTACCTTAATTTTTGATAGTACATTTTGAATTTCTTTCTTTGAAATGCAAGAGTTGGAATATTTCAGTAGTGTTTGGTTGCGGTTTACCTTGTCACAGTTACATTTTCTTGATTTTTCAAAGTTCATTTTGAATTTCTTTCATTGAAATGCAAGAGTTGGAATATTTCAGTAGTGTTTGGCTGCGGTTTACCATGTCACAGTTACATTCCCTTAATTTTTGATAGTCCATTTTGAATTTCTTTCGTTGAAATGCAAGAGTTTGAATATTTCAGTAGTCTTTGGTTGCGGTTTACCTTGTCACAGTTACATTTTGTTGATTTTTAAATGTTAATTTTGAATTTCTTTAATTGAAATGCACGAGTTGGAATATTTCAGTATTGTTTGGTCATGGTTTACCTTGTCACAGTAACATTTTCATGATTTTTCAAAGTTCATTTTGAATTTATTTCTTTGAAATTCAAGAGTTGGAATATTTCAGTAGTGGTTTGTTGCTGTTTACCTTGTCACAGTTACATTCCCTTAATTTTTCAAAGTTCATTTTGAATTTCTTTCGTTGAAATGCAAGAGTTGGAATATTTCACTAGTGTTTGGTTGTGGTTTACCATGTCACAGTTACATTAACTTAATTTTTCAAAGTTCATTTTGAATTTCTTTCGTTGAAATGCAAGAGTTGGAATATTTCACTAGTGTTTGGTTGAGGTTAACCTTGTCACAGTTACATTTTCTTTATTTTTCAATGTTCATTTTGTTTTTATTTATTTTTATTGCTAGAGTTGGACTCTTTCAGTAGTGTTTGGTAGTGGTTTACCTTGTCACAGTTACATTCTCTTTATTTTTCAAAGTTCATTTTGAATTTCTTTAGTTGAAATGCAAGAGTTGGAATATTTCAGTAGTGTTTGGTTGCGGTTTACCTTGTCACAGTTACATTCCCATAATTTTTCAAAGTTCATATTGAATTTCTTTCGTTGAAATGCAAGAGTTGGAATATTTCAGTAGTGTTTGGTTGTGGTTTACCTTGTCACAGTTACATTTTCCTGAATTTTCAAAGTTTATTTTGAATTTCTTTTATTGAAATGCAAGAGTTGGAATATTTCACTAGTGTTTGGTTGTGGTTTACCTTGTCACAGTTACATTTTCCTGATTTTTCAAAGTTTATTTTGAATTTCTTTCATTGAAATGCAAGAGTTGGAATATTTCAGTAGTGTTTGGTTGTGGTTTACCTTGTCACAGTTACATTTTCCTGATTTTTCAAAGTTCAATTTGAATTTCATTCGTTGAAATGCAATAGTTGGAATATTTCAGTAGTGTGAGGTGGTGGTTTACCGTGTCACAGTTACATTTTCTTGATTTTTCAAAGTTCATTTTGAATTTCTTTCGTTGAAATGCAAGAGTTGGAATATTTCAGTAGTGTTTGGTTGTGGTTTACCTTGTCATAGATACATTTTCATGATTCTTCAAAGTTCTTTTTGAATTTCATTCGTTGAAATGCAAGAGTTGGAATATTTCAGTAGTGTTTGTTTGTGGTTTACCTTGTCAAAGATACATTTTCTTGATTATTCAAATTTCATTTTGAATTTCTTTCGTTGAAATGCAAGAGTTGGAATATTTCAAAAGTGTTTGGGTGTGGTTTCCATTGTCACAGTTACATTTTCTTGATTTTTCAAAGTTCATTTTGAATTTCTTTCGTTGAAATGAAAGAGTTGGAATATTTCAGTAGTGTTTGATTGTGGTTTACCCTGTCACAGTTACATTTTCTTGATTTTTCATAGTTCATTTTGAATTTCTTTCGTTGAAATGCAAGAGTTGGAATATTTCAGTAGTGTTTGGTCGTGGTTTACCTTGTCACAGTTACATTTTCGTGATTTTTAAAAGTTAATTTTAAATTAATTAGGTTTAAATGAAATAGTTGTACTATTACAGAAGAGTTTGGTTGTTGTTTAAATTGTCACAGTTACATTTTCGTGATTTTTCAAAGCTCATTTCGAATTTCTTTCATTGAAAAGCAAGAGTTGGACTATTTCAGTAGTGTTTGGTCGTGGTTTACCTTGTCACAGTTACATTTTCGTGATTTTTTAAAGTTCATTTTAATTTCTTTCATTGAAATGCAAGAGTTGGAATATTTCAGTAGTGTTTTGTTTTGATTTACCTTGACACAGTTACATTTTCTTGTTTTTTCAAAGTTCATTTTGAATTTCTTTCATTGAAATGCAAGAGTTGGAATATTTCAATAGTGTTTGGTTGTGGTTTACCTTGTCACAGTTACATAATCTTTATTTTTCAAAGTTCATTTTTAATTAATATATTTTAAATTAAAGAGATTGACTATTTTAGTAGTGTTTGTTTGTGGTTTACCTTGTCACAGTTAAAATTTCTTGATTTTTCAAAGTTCATTTTGAATTTCTTTCGTTGAAATGCAAGAGTTGGAATATTTCAGTAGTGTGATGGTTGTGGTTTACCTTGTCACAGTTACATTTTCGTGATTTTTTAAAGTTCATTTTGAATTTCTTTCGTTGAAATGCAAGAGTTGGAATATTTCAGGAGCGTTTTGTTACGGTTTACCATTTCAAACTTTCATTTTTATGTTTTTTAAAAGCTCATTTTTAATTTATGTAGCTGAAAATATAGATTTTTAATATTAAAGAATTGTTTGGTTTTGGTATACATATTACCATTTAAATAGTAATGTATATTAATTTTTCATTTTGATTTTATTTCATAGAAATGAAAGAGTTGGAATATTTCAGTAGTGTTTGGTTTTGGTTTTACCTTGTCACAGTTACATTTTCCTGATTTTTCAATGTTTATTTTGAATTTCTTTCAATGAAATGCAAGAGTTGGAATATTTCAATAGTGTATGGTTATGGTATACCTTGTCACAGTTACATTTTCTTGATTTTTCAATGTTCATTTTGAATTTCTTTAGTTGAAATGCAAAAGTTGGAATATTTCAATAGTGTTTGGTTGTGGTTCACCTTGTAACACTTACATTTTCTTGATTTTTCAAAGTTCATTTTGAATTTTTTTCATTGAAATGCAAGAGTTGGAATATTTCAGTAGTGTTTGGTTGTGGTTTACCCTGTCAGAGTTACATT
>NC_142801.1:34693199-34829127 GCF_049724085.1 Artemia sp. Qi Xiang Cuo | reverse complement strand
TTCTCGATTTTTCAAATTCATTTTGAATTTCTATTGTTGACATGCAAGAGTTGGAATATTTCAGTAGTGTTTGGTTTTCGATTACCTTGTCACAGTTACATTTTCTTGATTGTTCGAAATTTATTTTGAATTTCTTACTTTGAAATGCAAGAGTTGGAGTATTTCAGTAGTGTTTGGTTGTGACTTACCTTGTCATTGTTACATTTTCTTGATTCTTCAAAGTTCTTCTTGAATTTCTTTTATTGAAATGCAAGAGTTGGAATATTTCAGTAGTGTATGGTTACCTTGTCACATGTACACATGTATACACATGTACACATGTGCTTATCATGAGTGCTCATGATAGTTAACCTAATCTTTTCCGGTGATTATGGTTAGACTAGATTCAGTTAGTTAGACTAGACTAGGTTAGCTATGTACGATGCTCACTTAGGTTAGCTTAGGTTAGGTGAGAGACATGCGAAAGTTAGTGTATGATTAGGTTAGGTTAGTGCTAAGTTAGATTAGACTAGGTTAGGTTAGCCTACGTACGCGCGCGTACGTAGGCTAACCTAGCCGAACATAACTTAACCTAACCTAGCCTAATCTAACATAACCTAACATAATCATTCACCTAACTTTTCGCATGTCACTCACCTAGCCTACTCTCAACTCAGTGACGCGTACGTAGGCTAACCTACCCTAGTCTAATCTAACCGCACTGACTCTAGTCTAACCTAACCCTAATCATCGGAAAGGGTTATGTTAACTTATCATGAGCACTCATGATAAGCACATTTGTGTACATGTGTATACATGTGTGTACATGTGACAAGGTAAACCACAACCATACACTAGTGAAATATTCCAACTCTTGCATTTCAACGATAGAAATTCAAAATGAACTTTGAAAATACAAGAAAATGAAACTGTGACAATTTAAACAAAACACAAACACACCTGAAATAATCAAAATATGGCATTACAAATAAAGAAATTAAAAATGAATTTTTAAGAATACAGACAATTTAACTGTGAAATGGTAAACTAACCAAAAACAATCATTAAATATTCCAACTCTTTCAATAAAAATAGATATAGTAAAAATTAATTTGAATAATCTATAAATTGTAAATTAGAAAAGGTAAAACATAAAAAACCGCAACTGAAATATTAAAAATCAATCACTTAAAAGATATAAAATAAAAATTAACTTTTAAATTTCATGAAAATGTAAATTTTAAAATGTAAACAAAACAAAAACACAATTTAAATCGAAAAACTCATGAATTAAAACTAAATAAATACAAATTATAAATTAAATTTATATATCATTTAAGAGTGAACTTGTAAACAATAAGCAACAAAAAAATACATAGTACAAATCGATCATTTCCAATAAATAAAATAAAAAAGAAATGTGAAATTTCAATAAAATCTCAGTGTGACAATGTAAACAACGACAAAACAATTCTGAAAGAGATCAACTCATTCATTTAGAAGAAAGAAATTAAAAATTGTCATTTGAAAAAAATGAGCATGTAACTTACATGTTCAAACACTACCAGACACTTCTTAAATACAACATCTCTTGCATTTAAACTAAATAAATTAAAAATGAAATTTTAAAAATAAATATAATTTAAGTCTTACATGGTAAAAAATAAAAAGAAACTACTTAGAGTATAAGAAAATTTCAATTAAAACAAAAAAAATAAAAAATAAAATTTAAAAAAACAATAAAATTAAACTGTGTCACTTTAAAAAAAAACAATACGTTTATTAAATATACAAAATAATTAATTAAAATTAAAGAAATTCGAAATTAAATATGAAAAATAATTAAAATTTAACTTTGAAATTTTAAAACAAATGTAAAACACTCCTGAAATATTCCAACTATTTCTTTTATACGAAAGAATTTCAAAATGAACTTTTAGACATAATTAAACATTATCTTTGACACGTTAAAACACCAAAACACACTAATCAAATATAACAGATCGTTCATTTAAAAGAAGGAAATAAAATTTTACCATTTAAAAATCAATAGACATTAAATTTGGATCTGTAAAAAACAACAACACACTACTGAAATAGTAAAAATATTTCATTAAGTCTAATTAAATACAAATTTAAAATTTAAAAATTAATGAAAATGTAACTTTTACAAGGTATAACACAACCAAACGCTACTGAAATATTCCAACTCTTGCATTTCAACGAAAGAAATTCTAAATATGCTTTGAAAAATAAAGAAAATTTAACTTTGACACGTTAAACCACTACCAAACACTACTGAAATATTCCAACTCTTGCATTTCAATGAAAGAAATTCAAAATGAACTTTGGAAAATCATGAAAATGTAACTTTGACAAGGTATACCATAACCATACACTACTGAAATATTCCAACTCTTACATTTCAACGATAGATATTCAAAATGAACTTTGTAAAATCAAGAAAATGTAACTGTGACAAGGTAAACCACAACCAAACACTACTGAAATATTCCAACTCTTGCATTTCAATGAAATAAATTCAAAATGAACTTTGAAAAATCAAGAAAATGTAACTGTGACAGGGTAAACCACAACCAAACACTACTGAAATATTCCAACTCTTGCATTTCAAGGTAATAACTTCAAAATAAACTTTGAAAAATCAAGAAAATGTAACTGTGACAAGGTAAACCAAAACCAAACACTACTGAAATAGTCCAACTCTTGCATTTCAACGAAAGAAATTCAAAATGAACATTGAAAAATCAAGAAAATGTAACCGTGACAAGGTATACCAAAACCATACACTACTGAAATATTCCAACTCTTGCATTTCAACGAAAGAAATTCAAAATGAACTTTGAAAAATCAAGAAAATGTAACTGTGACAAGGTAAACCACAACCAAACACTACTGAAATATTCCAACTCTTGCATTTCAATGATAGAAATTCAAAATGAACTTTGAAAAATCAAGAAAATGTATCTGTGACAAGGTAAACCACCATCAAACACTACTTAAATATTCCAACTCTTGCATTTCAACGAAAGAAATTCAAAATGAACTTTTAAAAATCAAGAAAATGTAACTCTGAAAAGTTAAACAACAACCAAAAACTAGTTAAAAATTCCAACACTAGCAAAAAAAGGAAAGAAATTCAAATGAACTTTAAAAAATCACGAAAATGTAACTGTGACAAGGTAAACTACAACATCACACTAGTGAAATATTCCAACTCTTGCATTTCAACGAAAGAAATTCGAAATGAAGTTTGAAAAATCAAGAAAATGTAACTGTGACAAGGTAAACCACGACCAAACACTACTGAAATAGTCCAACTCGTGCATTTCAACGAAATAAATTAAAAATGAACTTTTAAAAAACAATAATATGTAACTGTGACATGGTAAACAACAATCAAACACTACTCAAATAGTCCAACTCTTGCATTTCAACGAAAGAAATTCAAAATGAACTTTGAAAAATCAAGAAAATGTAACTGTGACACGGTAAACCACAACCAACCACTACTTAAATATTCCAACTCTTTAATTTAAACGAAATAAATTCAAATGAACTTTAAAAAATCACGAAAATGTAACTGTGACAAGGTAAACCACGACCAAACACTACTGAAATATTCCAACTCTTGCTTTTCAATGAAAGAAATTATAAATGATCTTTGAAAAATCAAGAAAATGTAACTGTGACAAGGTAAACCACGACCAAACACTACTGAAATAGTCCAACTCTTGCATTTCAAAGAAAGAAATTCAAAATGAACTTTTAAAAATCACGAAAATGTAACTGTGACAAGGTAAACCACGACCAAACACTACTGAAATATTCCAACTCTTGCATTTCAACGAAAGAAATTCAAAATGAACTTTTAAAAATCAAGAAAATGTAACTGTGACAAGTTAAACTACAATAACACACTACTGAAATATTCCAACTCTTTCATTTCAACGAAAGAAATTCAAAATGAACTTTGAAAAATCAAGAAAATGTAACTGTGACAATGTAAACCACACCCAAACACTTCTGAAATATTCCAACTCTTTCATTTCAATGAAAGAAATTCAATTTTAAGAATCATGAAAATTTAACTATCTCAAGTTAAACCACGAACAAACACTACTGAAATATTTCAACTCTTGCATTTCAACGAATGAAATTCAAAAAGAACTTTGAAGAATCAAGAAAATGTAACTGTGAAAAGGTAAACCACAACCAAACACTACTGAAATATTCCAACTCTTGCATTTCAACGAAAGAAATTCAAAATGAACTTTGAAAAATCAAGAAAATGTAACTGTGACAAGGTAAACCACAACATCACACTACTGAAATAGTACAACTATTGCATTTCAATGAAATTAATTTAAATTGATCTTTGAATATTCATGATTATGTATCTGTGACAATGTAAATCACGACCAAACACTACTGTAATATTCCAACTCTTGCATTTCAATGAAAGAAATTCAAAATAAACTTTGAAAAATCAGGAAAATGTAACTGTGACATGGTAAACCACAACCAAACACTAGTGAAATATTCCAACTCTTTCATTTCAAAGAAAGAAATTCAAAATCAACTTTGAAAAATCAGGAAAATGTAACTGTGACATGTTAAACCACAACCAAACACTAGTGAAATATTCCAACTCTTGCATTTCAAAGAAAGAAATTCAAAATGAACTTTGAAAAATTAAGTGAATGTAACTGTGACAAGGTAAACCTCCACCAAACACTACTGAAATATTCCAACTCTTGCATTTCAACGAAAGAAATTCAAAATGAACTTTGAAAAATTAAGAGAATGTAACTGTGACAAGGTAAACCACGACCAAACACTACTGAAATATACCAACACCTTCATAACAAAGAAATAAAAAAAAAATGAACAATTAAAAATAATGAAAATGTACCTTTGACAAGGTTAACCTCAACCAAACACTAGTGAAATATTCCAACTCTTGCATTTCAACGAAAGAAATTTAAAATGAACTTTGAAAAATTAAGGGAATGTAACTGTGACATGGTAAACCACAACCAAACACTAGTGAAATATTCCAACTCTTGCATTTCAACGAAAGAAATTCAAAATGAACTTTGAAAAATTAAGTTAATGTAACTGTGACAAGGTAAACCGCAACCAAACACTACTGAAATATTCCAACTCTTGCATTTCAACGAAAGAAATTCAAAATGAACTTTGAAAAATCAAGAAAATGTAACTGTGACAAGGTAAACCACTACCAAACACTACTGAAATATTCCAACTCTTGAATTTCAATGAAATAAATTCAAAATGAACATTTAAAAATCAAGATAATGTAACTGTGACAAGGTAAACCGCAACCAAAGACTACTGAAATATTCCAACTCTTGCATTTCAACGAAAGAAATTCAAAATTGACTATCAAAAATTAAGGGAATGTAACTGTGACATGGTAAACCGCAGCCAAACACTACTGAAATATTCCAACTCTTGCATTTCAATGAAATAAATTCAAAATGAACTTTGAAAAATCAAGAAAATGTAACTGTGACAAGGTAAACCGCAACCAAACACTACTGAAATATTCCAACTCTTGCATTTCAACGAAAGAAATTCAAAATTCACTATCAAAAATAAAGGGAATGTAACTGTGACAGGGTAAACCGCAACCTCACACTACTGAAATATTCCAACTCTTGCATTTCAACGAAAGAAATTCAAAATTGACTATCAAAAATTAAGGGAATGTAACTGTGACAGGGTAAACTACAACATCACACTAGTGAAATATTCCAACTCTTGCATTTCAACGAAAGAAATTCAAAATGAACTTTGAAAAATTTATGGAATGTAACTGTGACATGGTAAACTACAACATCACACTACTGAAATATTCCAACTCTTGCATTTCAACGAAAGAAATTCAAAATGAACTTTGAAAAATCAAGAAAATGTAACTGTGACAAGGTAAACCACAACCAAACACTACTGAAATATTCCAACTCTTGCATTTCAATGAAAGAAATTCAAAATGAACTTTGAAAAAATCAGACCTTTGGAGGGGGAGGGGGCGGGGGCAGGGGGTCGTTCTGTGTCTCAATGCACAAAAAAAGTATAAAAAATGGGGAGGGAATGGGGGGGGGGAGGAGAGGGGAGGAGGAGAAAGAGGGAGGAGGAGGAGGGATGAGGTGGGAGGAGGAGGAGGAGGAGGAGGGGGAGGAGGTGGGAGGAGGAGGAGGAGGGAGGAGGAGGAGGAGGAGGAGGAGGAGGAGGAGGAGGAGGGTCGGGGGAGGGCCTTTGGGGCACAGGGAGGGCCTTTGGGGCACAGGGAGGGCCTTTGGGTGTCTGGGTGACATTTGGGGACCGGTGGATGGCCTTTGGGACCCCGTTGGTCCTTTGGGAGCACGATGCTACATTCGGGGTCCCGGGGATGGCAGTGGAGGGTCTGGGGTGGGCCTTTGGGGGTGCCGGTGGCCCTTGGGAGCTTGGGGGACCTTTGAGTGTCCGGGGGGCAGTTGGGGGCCTGGGGGACATTTGGGGACCGGTGGAGGGCCTTTGGGAGCCCGGTGGACCTTTGAGGACCGGGGGCTTCCTTCGGGGTTGGGGTGGGGGATTGGAACCCTTTGGGGTTGGGGTAGGGGACCTCACAACACTGTTCAAATGGAACTTGTGTATTATAACGACCACACTCAAAACCTCCTCCAAAATCTCTTCAAAAATCTTCTTTTAAAATGTCTCTATCTGTTTCGCCGAAATAGTTCCATAACCTGTCTAAAACGGTTTCGCCCAAATAATCACTAAACGTAATTTCAGGGTGTTCCTTTTGTTTGGCATCTCTGCGCTAACGCATTTCAAATTTCTAGGAAACCCTTTCCTACGTTAATCTCTTCATCTCATAAATTTTCCTAGCTAAACTATTAGGGTTTCGTTAGAATATCAATTTATCTCTCCGACTTAAAGCTCCGTGAAGCCGTATTTAAAAATAGAATTTCTATCTCTTTAGACTCCCGCATAATTCCAAGATAACCTGTGATGTCAATTATGATTCCTGACACTAAAGATCAATGAAACCCTATTTAAAAATAAAATATTAATTTTTCTCTCTGTCCTAAAGAATGTTTATCCCTCAGACCTAAGATTAAAGAAGCCTTAATGTTTCTTAATTCTCCCCTTCGTGAATCAATAATTTCCCCTAGCGATTATGTAAATCAAGTTCACAGGTGCTATTTCTCAGGTTAAGCTAACCAAATAACAATGAAGACATTTGTGTTTCATACGTCCACACTTCCTCAGACCTAATATTAAAGAAGCCTTAATGTTTTCTAAGTCTCCCCTTCGTGAATCAATAATGTCCCCTATCGATTATGTAAATCAAGTTCACATGTGCTATGCTCGTGACTCAATAATCACCCCGGCGATTATGTAAATCATCCCTCATGTCATTCTCACGTGGCCAAACAACAACAGATCGATTGACCTTGACCCCCATTAGACTCGATCGATAATCCTTGAATAAATTATATAAAAAAAGTTGTAGGTGGCAGCAGGGGTGCGTGACACGAGTAACACCCCCTCCTCTACTGATGTAATAATCATCACATACCTCATTTAATCACATCATATACCTAAGAAGAGTAAAAGATATAGGGGATTCTCCACCTCCTTCTAGATAAATCTGAAGGAACACATCCCGGAAATTTGTCAAAAAATACATTTTTTGTAGGTGCGGATCTCCGGGGAAATAAAAAAAAAAATCTAAGATGTTAATCATCTTATTAAATGTCCTCTTAAGATTTAAAACCAGAACTGTCGAAGCTGGCCAACAGGCACAAGACAGGCCTTAAAAACCAAAGTCTATTTTTTTCCTTTCTTTCTACTAATTAAAGAAAATTAGTTTACAAATATAAGAAAAGGTATGTTTGCCTCAACCCCTGTATTGGTGCTGTCGTTGCAGGACTTGTACTGGCGTTTACCAAAATGTTCTTTGGGTAGCCGTAGGGGAAAGAGGGAACTATTCACTTTACCCCTATACTAAAAAACACAGGATCAAGTAAGTTTATTAGCTAGATCATAGGCAGCGGGCTAGCGCTGCCTAAGTAAAGAACGATGTGGGCACAATGTGTTTTTTTGTTTTTTTCTCCATACCCGGGCACTTCATATCGAAGGAGTTGTCGTAGAAACTTCGAAAAGAGTTCATTCGATTGGAAATTGGAGTAGCTAGTGCCCATTTTAATAGTCAAAAGTGATTCGAGGGCAACAAGCCCCCCCCCCCCGCCCATCATTCCCCCAAACACATCCAATCAAATTTTTGAGATAGCCATTTTGCTCAGCGTAGTTGATTTCCAGAAAATCAACTATAGAAAATATGTTTTTGAGGAGGACACTCCCCAACAAACCTCGTGACAAGGGTGTTATGCTATTCCCTGGGGACAGATAAGGCTTAAATAGACGGCGGTGTCGTATAATCTTCAAAAGAGGCCCATTTGATAGCAAATTCGAAGGACTAGTGCCCTTGTTAGTAGTCAAAAGTGATTGGAGGACAACTAGCCCCCCAAGCCCATCATTTCCCCAAACACATCCAATCATAATTTTGAGATAGCCATTTTGTTCAGCGCAGTTGATTTCCTTATAGAAATTATGTTTTTGAGGAGGACACTCCCCCAGAGCCCTCAGGGCAAGGGTGTTAAGTTATGCCCTGGGGGCATATAAGGTTTTTATAGAAGGCATTGTCGTAGAAACTTCAAAAAAGGCTCATTCGATTGGAAATTCAAAGGGCTAGTGCCCTCTTTAAGAGTCAAAAGTGATTTGAGGGCAACAAACCCCCCCCCCCCCGCCCATCATTCCCCAAAACACATCTGATAAAAACTTTTAGATAGCCATTTTGTTCAGCGTAGTTGATTTCCAGATAGAAAATATATTTTTGAGGAGGACACTCCAACAACAACTCCACAACCCCCAGAGCAAGGGTTTTAGTTATGCCCTGGGGGCATACAAGGTTTTTATAGAAGGCGTTGTCGGCGGCTTTATAGAAGGCGTAATCGCGCTGCCTAAGTAAAGAACGGGGATACTCGAGAACGAGAAAAGAAATGGGGACTAAGTAAAGAGAAGGACACTCCCCTACAATCGTCAGGGCAAGAGTTTTAAGTTATGCCCTGGGGGCATATAAGAACGATGTTGGCACAATGTATTATTTATTATTTTTTTTCTTTAGAGCAGGGCACTTCGTATCGAAGAAATTGTCGTAGAAACTTCAAAAAGCACTCATTCAATTGGAAATTGAAGTGGCTTGTGCCCTTTTTAATATTTGAGAGTGATTGGAAGGCGACTAAAACCCCTTCCACGCCCACCATTTCCCTAAACACATCCAATCAAAATTTTGAGATAGCCATTTTGTTCAGCGTAGTTGATTTCCAGATAGAAAATTTGTTTTTGAGGAGGACACTCCCCCACAACCCTCAGGGCAGGGGTTTTAAGTTATGCCCTGGGGGCATACAAGGTTTTTATAGAAGGTGTTGTCGCAGAAACTTCAAAAGGGGCTCATTCGATTGGAAATTCAAAGGGCTGGTGCCCTTTTTAATAGTCGAAAGTGATAGGAGGCCAAAAAGCCCCCCCCCCCCACGCCCATCATTCCCCCAAACACATCCAATCAAAATTTTTAGATAGCCATTTTATTCAACGTAGTTGAAAGTTATGGAAATTAGGTCTTTAAGGATGACAGCCCCTCCCCCCACAGCCCTCAGGGTAAGGGTTGTAAGTTATGCCCTGGGGGCATATAAAGTTTTTATTGAAAGCTTTGTCGTAGAAACTTCAAAAGGGCTCATTCAATTGGAAATTGAAAGGGCTCTGGCCTTTTTTAATAGTTGAAAGTGATTGGATAGCGACTAACGGCCCTCTCATGCCCACCATTTTCCCAAACACATCGAATTATAATTTTGAGATATCCATTTTGTTCAACGTAGTTGAAAATTCTGGAAATTTTTTCTTTTAGGATGATAACCCCCTCAGAGCCCTCGTGCAAGGGTTGTAAGTTATGCCCTGGGGCATATAAAGTTTTTATTGAAAGCGTTGTCGTAGAAACTTCAAAAGGGCTCATTCAATTGGAAATTGAAAGGGCAAGTGCCTGTTTTAATAGTAGAACGTGATTAGACAGTGACTAATGCCTCTCTCGCGCCTACTATTTTCCAAAACACATCCAATCAACATTTCAAGATATCCATTTTGTTCAACGTAGTTGAACGTTCTGTAAATCAGGTCTTCTAGGAAGATAACCCCCTCAGAGCCCTCAGTGCAAGGGTTGTAAGTTAAGCCCTGGGAGCATATAAGGTTTATATAGAAATTTGTTGTATAAATCATAGACAGCGCAATCGCGCAGCTTAAGTAAAGAACGGGGACACTCGAGAACGAGACAAGAAACGGGAACTAAGTAAAGAGGAGGACATTCACCAACAACACTCTGGGCAAGAGCTTTAAGTTAGACACCAAGGGCATATAAGAATGATGTTGGCACAATGTATTATTTATTATTTTTTTCCTTTAGACCAGGGCACTTCGTATCGAAGAAGTTGTCGTAGAAACTTCGAAA
Organism: Artemia sp. Qi Xiang Cuo; assembly: GCF_049724085.1. NCBI lineage: Eukaryota > Metazoa > Arthropoda > Branchiopoda > Anostraca > Artemiidae > Artemia > Artemia sp. Qi Xiang Cuo. The sequence goes on along the minus strand of NC_142801.1, from coordinate 34,818,557 downwards.
AGCGGTCATTAAATTGGAAATTGGAGTGGCTTATGCCCTTTTTAATATTCGAAAGTGATTGGAAAGCGACTAACACCCCTTCCACGCCCACCATTTCCCTAAACACATCCAATCAAAATTTTGAGATAGCCATTTTGTTCAGCGTAGTTGATTTCCAGATAGAAATTATGTTCTTGAGGACAGTCCCCCACAGCCTTTAGATCAAGGGTTGTAAGTTATGCCCTGGGGGCATATCAGGTTTTTATAGAAGGCGTTGTCGTAGAAACTTTAAAAAAGGCTCATTCGATTGAAAATTCAAAGGGCTACTGCCCTTGTTAATAGTCGACAGTGATTAAAGGGCAACCAACCCCCCTCTCACACCCACCTTTTCCCCAAACATATCCAATCAAAACTTTGAGATACCCGTTTTATTCAACGTAGTTTTAAGCTCTGGAAATTAAGTATTTGCGGATGACAACCCCCCACAGCCCTCAGGGCAAGGGTTGTAAATTATGCCCTGGGGCATATAGGGTTTTCATTGAAAGCGTAGAAACTTCAAAAGGGCTCATTCAATTAGAAATTGAAAGGGCTAGTGCCTTTTTTAATAGTTGAAAGTGATTGGAGAGCGACTAACGCCCCTCTCACTCCCACCATTTTCCCAAACACATCCAATAAAGATTTTGAGATAGCAACTTTGTTCCACGCAGTTCAAAGTTCAGGAAATTAAACCATTGAGCAGGACACTCCCCCCACAGTCTTCAGGGCAAGGGTTATAAGTTATTCCCTGGAGGCATGTAAGGTTTTTATTGAAATACTTTGTCGTAGAAACTTTAAAAAAGGCTCATTCGATTGGAAATTCAATGGGCTAGTGCCCTGTTTAATAGTCGAAAGTGTTTTGAAGGCAACTAACCCCCCTCTCACGCCCATCTTTTCTCCAAACACATCTAATCAATATTTTAGATAGCCATTTTATTCAACGTAATTGAAAGGTTTAGGAAATTAGGTCTTTAAGGATGACAACCCCTCCCCCCACAGCCCTCAGGGCAAGGGTTGTAAGTTATGCCCTGGGGACGTATAAGGTTTTTATTGAAAGCGTAGAAACTTCAAAAGGGCTCATTCAATTGGAAATTGAAAGGAATAGTGCCTTTTTTAATAATTGAAAGTGATTGGAGAGCGACTAACGCCCCTCTTACGCCCACCATTTTCCCAAACACGTCCAATCAAAATTTTGAGATATCCATTTTGTTCAACGTAGTTGAAAGTTCTTGAAATAAGGTCTTTTAGGATGATAACCCCCTCAGAGCCCTCAGTGCAAGGATTGTAAGTTCTGGCCCGGGGGCATATAAAGTTTATATAGAAATTTCAAAAAGGGCTGCAAACCAAATGTTGCCATAAGATTAAATCAAAATGCCCTGTGTTAATGCTAATTCCCAATAAGGCATCTCAGCAGTATCCCAAGAACGACTGAGGGTATTATGTTCAAATTTTCCGGGCTGCTTCTGCTCTTAAAATTTAACCATATCGGAATAGCGTAAGTGTATGCAAGCTATCAAAGAAATTAAAAAGATTTTTTTGCGAATGGTATCGAGTCTTCTATTTCAGGCCAAGTAGAGGAGGTATGAAACTAAATTAAACACTTTTTTTGTGTCCAGATTTTTAAGAGGGTTTATGTTGTTAAAAATTGCTGAAAATTTTTCTCCAGCATATAAATATCAGGCCAAACTCTAAATTCATAAACAAACGAAAAGATTTAAAGTATTATTTTCTTTTTCTCTGAAAAGACTATGTAAATATAAAACGAACAGAAATTAATTAAAAAAAACTTTTTCCACAAAATAAGTTTTTCAAAGAAAAGTAAAGAACTCCATTAAACAAAAAATGAGCAAAAATAAAATCAAATAATCTACCAAGTGTGAACCTACAACAAATCAGCATCAATAAATAAAAGAAACCCAAAACGAAAAGAAATTACAAAAAATAACCGAGCCAAACTCAAAACGAGCAGAAATTAACATAAGTTGGGCTCAAAACCCCTATGCCTTCCCAAGGCCAGAACATAATTTACGCTTTACTGAAAAAAATACAAATGAATGTGCATTGTCAGTTTAATATACATATTCTGATATTTAGTAATCAAAATGTTAGTATTATTTGATTTATTAAAGTTATAAAAGTAAAAACATTTTTTTTTTCAGTAAAGTGCAAACTATGTTCTGGCCCTGGGAAAGCATAGGGGTTTTGATCCCAACTTATGTTAATTTCTACTCGTTTTGAGTTTGACTCGGTTATTTATTGTAATTTCTGTTCGTTTTCGGTTTCATTTATTTATCGATGCTGATTTGTGGTAGTTTCACGCTTGGTAGATTATTCGATTTTTGCTCTTTTTTGTTTAATGGAGTTCTTTACTTTTCTTTGAAAAACTTATTTTGTGGAAAGTTTTTTTAATTAATCTACTAACGAACAAAGCCAATGGAATCGAACTGAGGAGTCACTCAAACACGAAATCATACCCAATATGCTTAGTTTGTTCTATGCATAAGGGTTTTTTTGATTAATTTTTGATACTCACTCATCAATTAAAAGACTTGGAATTTACCAAGTAGTTGAGTTTGTTCTATGCAAAAGTGCTTTCTTATTATTTTTTAATACTCAGTCACCAACTAAGACTTAGAATTTACCACGTAGCTGAATTTGTTCTATGCAAAAGTGCTATTTAATTAATTTTTTATACTCAGTCACCAATTAAAAGACTTGGAAATTACCAAGTAGTTGAGTTTGTTCTATGCAAAAGTATTTTCTTATTAATTTTTGATACTCAGTATACAATTAAAAGACATGGAATTTACCAAGTACCGTAGCTGAGTTTGTTCTATGCTAAAGTGCTTTTTTATTTTTAATACTCACTCACCAATTCAAAGACTTGGAATTTACCAAGTAGTTGAGTTTGGTCTATGCAAAACTACTTTTTTATGAATTTTTGATACTCACTCATCAATTAAAAGATTTGGAATTTACCAAGTAGCTGAGTTTGTTCTATGTAAAAGTGTTTTTTTTTTATTAATTTATGATACTCAGTCATCAATAAAAATACTTGGAATTTACCAAGTAGCTGAGTTTGGTCTATGCAAAAATGTTTTTTTTATGAATTTTTTATACTCACTCATCAATTAAAAGATTTGGAATTTACCAAGTAGCTGAGTTTGTTCTATGTTAAAGTGTTTTTTTTTTATTAATTTATGGTACTCAGTCACCAATTAAAAGACTTGGAATTCACCAATTATTTGAGTTTGTTCTATGCAAAAGTATTTTCTCTTATTAATTTTTGATACTCTGTCATTACTTACTCACTCACCAATTGAAAGACTTGGAACTTGCAAAGTAGTTGAGTTTGCTCTATACGAAGGTGTTTTTTTTTTCATTAATTTTTGTTACTCCCTGACCAATTGATTGGAATTTACCAAGTAGTTGAGTTTGTTCTATGCTAAAGTGTTTTCTTATTAATTTTTGATACTCAGTCATCAATGAAAAGACATGGAATTGTTCTATGCAAAAGTAGTTTTTTTTTATTAGTTCTTGATATTCAGTAATCAGTTAAAAGACTTGGAATTTACCAACTAGTTCAGTATTTTCTATGCAAAAGTTTTTTTTTTAATTGAACAAATCAATTAAATGATTTGGAATTTACCAAGTAGTTGAATTTGTTCTATGAAAAAGTGTTTTTTTATTAGTTCTTGATACTCAGTCATCAGTTAAAAGACTTAGAATTTACCAACTAGTTGAGTATTTTCTATGTAAAAGTGATTTTTTATTGATTTTTGATACTAAGTCCCCATTTAAAAGACTTGGAATTTACCAAGTACCTGAGTTTGTTCTATGCTAAAGTACTTTTTTATTAATTTTTTTTTATACTCACTCATCAATTAAAAGACATGGAATTTACCTTGTTGTTGAATTTGTTCTAAGCATAAGGTTTTTTTTTATTAATTTTTTATACTCACTCATCAATTAAAAGACTTGGAATTTACCAAGCAGCTGAGTCTGTTCTATGCATAAGGTTTTTCTTATTAATTTTTTATACTCAGTCATCAATTAAAAGACTTGGAATATACCATGTAGCTGAGTTTGTTCTATGCATAAAGTTTTTTTATTCATTTATCATACTCCCTCATCAATTAAAAGACTTGGAATTTACCAAGTAGCTGAATTTGTTCTATTCTAAAGTGCTTTTTTATTAATTTTTCATACTCAGTCATCAATTAAAAGACTTGGAATTAGCCAACTAGTTGAGTCTGTTCTATGCAAACGTGCTTTTTTATTAATTTTTATACTCTTTCATCAATTAAAAGACATAAAATTTACCAAGTATTTGAGTTTGTTCTATGCTAAAGTGCTTTTTTTATTACTTTTTATACTCACTCACCAATTAAAAGACTTGGAATTTACCTAGTAGTTGAGTTTGTTCTATGCAAATGTGTTTTCTTATTAATTTTTTTATATTCACTCATCAATTAAAAGATTTAATATCTACCAAGTAGCTGAATTTGTTCTATGTTAAATTGATTTTTATTACTTTATACTCAGTCATGAATTAAAAGATTTGGAATTTACTAAGTAGTTGAGTTTGTTCTATGTAAAAGTGTTTTCATATTAATTTTGATGCTCACTCCCCAATTAAAAGACTTGGAATTTACCAAGTAGCTGAATTTGTTCCATGCAAAAGTGTTTTCTTATTAATTTTTGATACTCACTCTCCAATTAAAATATTTGGAATATACCAAGCAGTCGAGTTTGTTCTATGCAAAAGCGTTTTCATATTAATTTTTGATACCCACTGACCAATTAAAAGACTTGGCGTTTCACCTTAAAAGTTTTTTTTTTCAAAGTTCTGAACATGTGTCTTACATGTTCTGGATGAATTCATTGAAATCATGAGTATTGCATAGAAATCCACACAAATTCATAAAAACCAGGGTAAACCCTAAAAATCCAGACCAAACCAAAGACATCAAGACAAAACTGTAGAAATCATGACCAATACATAGAAATCCTGATGAATTCATATAAATCAAGACTAAACTGCAGAAATTGAGGTCATCCTCTTAAAATCCGGATATGTTTATAAAAATCAAGACCAAACTGTATAAATCAGGGCCAAGCCTAGAAATTCAGACCAAACCATAGACATTAATACTAAACTGTAGAAATCAAGGCCAACTGGGACATCCTTGAAAAAGAAATAAAATTTCAGTTTATTTTTCATGAAAAAAAATAGAAATGAAAATCAACAGTCATCATCAAAGGAGCTGGGGTAAGCACCACGACAGACAAATTTATATCGTCCCCATTTTATACTTTATAAATTTATCGCAGGTGATTTTTTTTCTAGATATATATTTTATGTGATTTTAAGACATGGAAAAAAAGAAGTTGAAAAAACATATGTCGAAAAAAAAAATGGGGAGGCCTTGAGGAGTGTGAGGGGGGGGGGAGGGGGATTGGGTCTTGGAGGATGGGGGCCTGAAGAGAGAATGGTTGGGGCCCCTCAAAGTGTGTTTGGGGGGAGGAGGGTTCATGGAGTAGGGACTCGGGGCACTGGTAGGGGACTTGGGATCCTGGTGGGGGACTTGGGTCCAGGAGTGTGACTTGGAGCCCTGGTCTGGGACTTGGGGCTGTGGTGGGGGACCTGGGGTCCTTCTGGGAGACTTGGGATCCTGGTGGGGACTTGGGGTCCTGGAGTTTGACTTGGAGCCCTGGTGTGGGACTTGGGGCCCTAGTTTGGGACTTGGGGCCCTGGTGGGAGACTTGAGGTCCTGGAGTGGGACTTGGGGCCCCGGTGTGGGAGTCGGGGCCCCTGGTACAGAACTTGGGGCCCTGGTGGGGGACGTGGGGTCCTGGAGTGTGAATTGGGGCCCTGGTAGGGGACTTGGGGTCCTCGCCAGGGACTTAGAGCCCTGGTGGGAAACTTGGGGTCCTGGAGTGGTGACATGGAGCCCTGGATTGGGAATCGGGGTCCTGGATGAAAATGTGGGGGCTCAAACTCATGCGTAAGCCCGATAATGGAAAACCAAAGTGCACAGTTCCATTAACCATCAGAAGAAATTGTCTGTTAGAGTACAAAAAGATCTCTATCGATTGCTTATAAGGAGCCAAATAAAAACTTCATTTATTATACATAATGTTACTTCAAAGTCACTTTTATTATTAAACGACATTTGTGACAGTCAAAACTCTGATAATAATGTTTCCAAGATTTTCCTTATCACTCTGAAACGTCGTACCAGATGGTCAGTAGATTTAATGTGTCCATTGGCCACTCGGAGTGATAGGATATGTGTGTTGTATGGTTTGATATGTGTGTCGATATATGGATGGTGCTGTCTGTTGATATATGGTTTTGTGTGTTGATATATAGATGGTGTTGTCTGTTGTTATATGGATGGTTATGTCTGTTATTGTACCGATGGTGTCTTGTATTGATGTATGGTTATTTATGTGTGTTATTATATGGTTGGTTATGTGTATTGTATGGATGGTTATGTGTGTTCTTTAGTGGGCCTGCTCGGAATGTAGGCCCGCTTGTATGGTCGGGGTACTGCCTTTAGATTAACCCAATACTACTTACTACGACTACTATTACTACCGAGGATAAAACTTTCAATTTAACACTTAAGGTAAAACTTTCAGGGAGTGTTTAAAGGGATGCTGAACTAAATTGGAACAGGCTATGTGCATTTAAGCTGCCAGTAGATTGCATCAGCAATATCGCAGGAACACCTGAGAGTATTGAGTTTAAACTTTCAGGGTGTTTTGAGGGGATGTCAAACTAACCAAAAGGCCCTAAGTGAATTTTACTGCTACTACTACGATTACTGCTACTACTGAGGCTAATAGTATTAAGGGGCGACCATACTTGAAGCGACCTTCCTATCTCTCCCATAGTAAGTGTTTTGAGTTTGTCTGACATTAATAGTTGAGGCAGTTAGGCGGTCTCAGTCTTTTCTAAAAGAACAGAATCAGGTGAACATTTTGATTTAGCAAAATGCTAAAGCCGACACCTATTTTTCCTGAAATCCCAAAAAAACTCGAAAACCTATTTTGGGTTTGCCTGCAAGATTGCTGCAGTCAATATTGTCGTAATTGGTACTTAAAAAATGCAGCGAAAAATATTCTATTGAAGCGGTAGCAGCATATTTTTATAAAAAAAACACTTGCTGACTGCAGTCCCTTCAAATACTTTACATACCAACGTTTCAAATTGCTTATCACCCGACAAAGAGCCTAAAATACTTGGAATCAAACGGATGTGGGCGCATAAATTATGCTGAGGGGGTTAGCGCTTCCTTTTGTTCAAAAGCGGTCAGTTTGACTTTGATTTAGTGAAGCTTTAGCTCTTGAAATGATTTATTTGGTGTATATAATTTGAAAGCGTTAGCTTGAGAGTTGGACATTCGACAAATTGTGGGAATAAGTTGGATATACTGGGAAATTGTGAATTCAACAATCAAGTTTGACAACTATGGGGAAAAAGAGAAATAAGCGTGGGTTGGGTTTGCCAAATGTTAAGGCCCATCGTGAAAAATTGAAATTAACCTACCGTGCAAGAGGTAGGGCGAGTTTACCTAAGTATTTGTTCCAGCATTTGGGGTTAGACCCAATTCCAGAAGAGTCAAGTTTTGGAAAAGGATCAAGTTCAAGTTCTGAAAACCCCCCTACCGAACTAATTGAGCCGATGAAAACTATCACTTCTGGACGAAATCTACAACCGGAACTGCTCAAAGGTTCGCGCTGGATTGTTGACCTGCCGTATCTTCTTGAAAATTACGAGAAGCTCGTGATTGGCCACATGTGAGTTTATTTGTTTATTTTAGGTCATCTAATGAATGCTAGTAGCCTACAAGGAACTGCCATAGCTTATGTGGTAGTTCCTTGAATAATATTGAGCCAGTTATATTGTAACTAGTCCCCAGTTCTATTATAAGTTCCATATCTATTGTATCAATTATAACTAGTCAATAATATTTGATAGTTCCAGGCCCGTCATTTCAGCTTTTTCAGGGGGGGGGGCAAGCCACTTCAGTAAAAATCACGGAAATATTTTCGGCCCGCAGGGCCGAAACCGTCACCAAAATTTAGTATTTTAGCTGGATTTCTCGAGCTACATACGACCAGGTGCCTAATTTTAGGTTTTGGGGGAGGGGATGGGTGAGGGCCTATGTGCATTATACGGTTAATGGGCTTTAGATCAGTGGCATTTATTTCGAATATTTATGATTTGGTTAAGAAAGATATTAAAATTACCTGGATAGGCTACCCCAGCTCTCATCCTGCCAGAATCATGATTCATTATTTGCTATTTTTATATCTTTTCTACCAAGAACCGTTTTTGCCAGTGTAAGAATACAAATTTAGTTGATTTTTCAAATATAGGCATAATAGAGAGAGGGGATATACTGGTTTTAATCAAAAAGAGGAGAATTCCTAAGTCATCTATGCCTTAGGGCACAAATTCAGATAAGCTGATAAACTTAAGGCAGACAGGATTAGAAGACATGCGTAGGATCATAGATGTATACATTTAGCAATTCATTTGTCGTTTTCCAAAGCCATTTTATAGGTTGAGGGGGGTGTTAAATTAGCCAAGAACATAGCTTTCGCTATACACAAAACAAAATGCGCATTTTAAGGGTTTTCTATTTTATATCTTTAATAAATCCCAAAGTATTAGTAGGTCCTAAATACTAAACAGTCAATACACAGTCATGTGTTCTTTTCAATAATTTTAGCTATGATGGCAATTTGTTTATTTTTTGGATGTTATAAGGAATAAAAACACATGGCTCAAAATAGATATTGTTTTCAGTAAAGTGTAAATTATGTTTCGGTCCTTAGAAGGCACAAGGGCCTTAACCCCACTGTTGTTTGTGGAAGTGTTTGCTTATTTTGAGCTTGAGTTGGTTATATAGTGTAATTTCTTTTCGTTTTAGGTTGTATGTATTTATTGATAGTGGTTTATGGTTATTTTACGCTTGTAAAATTGTTTAACTTTATTGCTGCTCATCTCTGGTTTAATGAAGCTTTTTACTTTTCTTTGAAAAATTCTTTTTTTTTTAATTTATCTCCAAAAAAGCAAGTAGACGGGAAAGCATAGTCTTTTTAAAAAATGTTCCTAGAAATAGGCAGTGAAGATACTGGGCGACGATTAACCGGATCACTCTGAGGCCAAACTTCATATAAAACATTCACTCGAACACGGACAAATTCCGTTCTCGAAAGACAGATTAGCAAGTCTCGTCAAAGGAGAAGTAGTTGAATGAAGAATGAAATCGACTACTTTGGTGGGTAAACAATCAGAACCAGTAGGCGCTGAACGCCTGAACCTTTTACCCATTAACAAGAACAGCAATATCAACCTTAAAAACTGGCTCTAGGAAAATCGACTTAAAGCAACTTGGACCAACCTACAATTTGAAATCAAGTTCGAAAGGAAAGGAGCTAACTGAAGAAGCAGCCGTTTTCTAACATTAGCAATATAAAAGTTAAATGCTTCTTGGACATTAAATGCACCCTAAACAACTTGCTTTTGCTATCAAACACCAAACTTAAAGGAATACAAGAAGGCATAGACAGATGTTTAAGGACGGAGCTGATCACGCGCCAAGTTCTCCGAATATCCTTTCTGCATTTTGAAAGTTCTTGAAAATAATAAACAAATTTAGCCTTACGAATCAATCTAAGACATACAATCGATATGTACAAATCGATACGAGTATTTAGCGTTTCCTCTTACACCCTAATCAGATTTTTTAGATAATAGAAGTTTGTGGGTCAACGAATCGAAAGTTTTTCATACATAAAAAATATAGCAGCAAGAATCAGACTAGAATTAAGAGTTGAACGCAGGAAAAAGATAAGACAAGCATGCTTCGTTTAATGTTCAGCTTGGAAGCCAAATTTTATTTCATGAAATTTTCTTTCTAAAAAGAAAAGCAGATGAAACAGCAATGCCTTTAGAACTTTACTAGCATCGTTTTTCAATGTTTGCAAAACTATGAATAGTATTTGCTGACTAAGCTATTTCGTGTGTTTTCACGAATGTTTATGAGGATGACGCTATTTGTTCTCTCTTCTTAAATAGCCAGAAGAACTACAGAATTGCAAGTTAATTTGGGCTTATGTCAGATGTAAACTCATGTCCCACTTTTACTACATCTGAAGATGAAATATGACTTTAAGAGTATGACTTTAGGCATCCACATTTTTATGGAGCCTACAGGCAAGGCTTTCCAGATTCTCTACCTCATGTGTACTCGTGCCTCCAAACCTGCTCCCAAAGTAAAATATAATTTTACGTTTCTACAGCATACGCAGTAGTGTAGAAGGTTTCGTTAGCAAAAATGTGTGGTTAACCAAGTGCATTGGTTAACTGTCAACCAAGGAATCACAAAGTCGTGTCCAGAGAAATTAGAACTGATTATTCTAAAGTCAGTTCACAACAAAATTATGGCTAAAAGACCCAAAAACTTAAGGTTATACTATACTTTCCTTGATCTTCCTTTCTCTTCCGACGTAATTGCGCTAAGGGAGCAGTACTTTGGTTTACTTCTGTTTTTGTATTTGTTTTTTTTTGTTTTTTTTTCTATGCCATCAATTTCAGTTTATTGCAAGAAAGTGGCAAGGGTCTAATCTGCGCGGTTTTCATGGAAGCTGTAGACTTACGGATGGATGGATATGCAGGGTCTTATCCATGATTTGTTTTCAGGGGGGGTTAGAATAGATAATTTTTTTGAGGGGAGAGGAGGGGGGTACAAAAAAATTAAAACAACGCATCAAAGATTTGTTTATATTCATCTTTGTTACGTTTTCACGAGTCTAACAAACATTTCGGGAAGGTTTTCAAACCTCCTACCCACCCCTGATATGGCCTTGTGGATATGACATTATATTTTGGAATCATGTTTATAATCTTTGCCTAACACCAAAAAGGATTATTTTTGATTGTACTTGAGCCGGAGCCTCTAGTGTAGAAGCTGAAGTGGAATTTTAGGGGTGTTCCCATTTGAGCGCTTTCCCATTTGAGCGCCACGGAATTTTGTTCCATTTGAGCGCCATGGAATTTTGTTCCCATTTGAGCGCCACGGAGTACCATTTGAGCGCCAAACCCAAAATTGTGATTTTGCGGTGGATGAAGCGTGGTTTGCTGCCACATTGACCTGTAGAAATATTTATTGCCACGAAGACAACGAACAAAACTGAGGATTTTATTGGGTCAATGGTTGTGAAAATAACTTCCATTTATAGTATTATAAACTAAGTAAATATATATAGTATTTATGTATACCATATATATTTACTACTAAAGGTATATACAGGTACTTATGCATTATGCGGTATCCACCGCTATATACTGTATGAGGAAAACAGACATGAAGACCCGTCGGTAAATTTTTCGCAGTTGATATTATTGACATAAGAATAAAGTAAACATACCACTCGATACCTTTTTTATGCTCTTTCCAAATAGAATAAACATTTTTTCTGATATGAATTTTACCCCCACCCCTATATATACCAATTCATGGTATTTATTTGCACATTAGGGGGTGGGCAAATTTTATTTCTGATGTTAATGGGAGTTAAGTTTTAAATTTACCCCCACCCCCTAATGTGCACATATATGCCCTGGATTGGTATACATAGGGGTGGGGGTAAAATTCATTTCCGACAAAAATGATTATTATATTTGGAAAGAGCCTAAAAAAGGCATCGAGTGGTGTGTTTACTTTATTCGTAAGTCAATAATATGATTTGCGAAAAATTTACCTGATCACCTAGCTATATCACCTAACATACGCAAAATATTCTCTGGCGCTCAAATGGGACACAACTGAACTAATTAAAATCCGGCGCGCAAATGGTAAATGCCCATTTGCCCGCCATGGCGCTCAAATGGGAAAGCGCTCAAATGGGATACACCCGAATTTTATAATCTATGTCAGAGAGAACTATCAAAACCTGTTTCAACAAGCCTTTGTTTCTCTATTCTACTTTTGAGCGGAAAACTCCATGCAAACTGGCAAGCTAGCAGGCACCAGTCCCAAAAAGAAGTATAAATCATAAATGAAGTTTTAGGTAAAATATAATATAAACGTATAATATGATTTAAAAGTCGTTTAAATAAGATAAACCAACCCCGTCCCTTGTTCTGGGTGCTTCTAGCAATCCCTGTCCGTAATTAACTTTCAAATGAGCCCTTGAACAGATCTCTATGATGTTCCAGTGTCCCCATGAGGCAGAGAAAATGAAAAGACAGAAAAAAGGAACACACTAGTGCTACACAGGCTAAAATATGATTTTCTTAGGTTATTGAAATGGGGGGCTAATAGCCTCCGAAAAAAGATTCCCATCAAGATGATTGGAATGACACATTTCTCTTTTCGGTACTGAGGCACTGTCTTTGAGCTCTCAGGTAACAATAAAATACAATCATGGCAAGAATATAATACAATGATACAGTATGATCTAGGAGTCGCTGAATGAGGGAGATCATCCCCCTGGCCGTACTTCAAGCCCTCCCTGTCTGTAATTAGCTTTCAAATGAGCCTTTGAACACTCTCTGTGAGACTTCACCTTTCGACGATGGTGATTCCAATGATGCATTTTTCTTTTCAACAAAGAGGCAGTGTCTACGAGGCATCAAACCCATGTTAAAGGGGCTTCAGGCTATTTTTAGAAATTCTCATAAATTCGTTTTCGTTATAAACTTTTACAATTAAACTGACATGGTAGTTCCCATTCCTAAATCAACATTAAATGACAATTTTTCAACACTGGTTTTTAAATTTCCCGTTACCATGGACTGGAGTTTGCTCTTTACTAGGTCACACTTAGGGAGGGGGCAACAATAGCAGGGAAGTTGTATAAGATGATTGTCAATTGTTCTAGACCGATTTGCTATCTCAGAGTTTCTACTTGATAGCTTTTATTAAAATGAGACCTCTTCCAACCTTCTACGCCAACTGGTTCGATATGATGATTCCTAGTGAAAAGAAAATAGATACAAAAAAGACGTTGTGGGACGGTTCTTCTCGTTCTTGGGTCAACTACAAAATTGTGTAGTTTTTCAGATACGGGCCACTCGAGAGTTCTCGGACATGGTGACTTTATAAGGCTACAAACCGAAAATAAATGGAAACAATAATTACAATAGATGGAAAACTCTTTCACCTGGCTGGTGGAAGCCAAATTAGGAACCAATAAAAACTCTAAGAGTTACAAGACTAACGTAAAGATACACAATCTTAGAAGGTATTCCTCTGAACTTCAGAAAGGTAAAAAAAAAGTATAACAAACCTTCGATCCAGCAACTGATTTCCTGTGCCTCTGATTCGCCATCCTTGCATATACATTTAAAGGGAACCACATTTGTATATATGGTACAATAGCCATAAAAAGGTTCATATGCATACGTTACACTAGCATAGTCACTTTCATATGAGGAATCAGGGGAAGATGGTGGCGGTTCCGGAGAAGCTGCTCTTCCAACGTAGATTTTGGATGAAGATGAAATTGTCACTGTAAGGGCATTATAGAAGAAGCATAAGGAAATTTATTTCGAGCTAAGATTTTTTGATCACATGTCGCTTTATTATTTGGGCAAATTTGATCACATATTGTTTCATTTTTTTGGACAAATTTGCTTTCATATTGCTTCAATTAGGGACAATAACTGATAATTATAATATATAGTAATTGATAATTAATAGATAAATAGCTGATGAAAACTTTTAGCATCATAAAGAGGTCCACGGAGAAGGGATGGGAGGGGATGTCTACTCGATGGATTAGATGCTAAGGAAGAAGTGCAAAACCCTGAAATGCCTATGGCATCTAATAAGTTTCTAAGAAACTTTGAAAATACAAAGCCATTTCTAGTAATCCAAAATTTTCCTTTTCTTATGTGTTTTTGATAAGTATTTAAACAAAATCGGATTCAATAATAGGATTCGTTAAATTATTTGCTCTGTACAGAAGTTAATACCTCAGAGAAACACATATTCTCAAGACTGGGCGCATCCAGAGCGCGTGTAGCGCTAGGTTCTAACAGAATTTGTCAATATGCCACCCAACCCCCCTAATTGGCCGATCAGCCCCGAATTCCTAGATACGCCCATGTGAACACCCTTTTCAAGCATTAGAAAACACTCACCACATAGTTGGTTATTGATGAGACAAAGCAACAATTTAATTTTGATGTTGAAAAAAATTCCAAAGTATCGGGAACTGAGATGAATCATTTTTGGAATTAGATTTAAATTCCTGATTTTTTATTTATTCCTAAATTCGCAGCATCAGGCACTTTTAACTCAGTGATATACCGCTAGTCATCTACATCGCTCCATCATGAGGTTAGAAGTGTCCGTTGAATCTCCTTTTGAAGGAGTCGATAGAGAAACTCTTAGGGAAAAACTCCCCAGGCAGATCGTCCCAAATCAAAGGGCAATTTGAATGAAGCCGTTCCTCAATTAGCCTATTCTGTTATAGACGCGTCAACCTTAAGATAATTGGGCCGAGCTGAGTGTCTGCATTAGGAAAATGGGGGGGGGGTACCAAAGAGCTCTACAGAAGGTGGTAAATTCAGGTAGCCTACTTGTAGAAAACAGCCTGTACCGACATATAGAAACATGTCTGACGCTACATCAGACATTTCACTAATAGACTGGCAAGAGTCATGGATAACCACTGAACCTACCTATAAGCCCTTTTCTAAATCTTCTGAAGTTGTACCAACAACTTTTTCAGAGCACCAGTATACAGAGGGCATCTACGATGGGTCAGATGTAAGACTCGTAAAGTGGGAAGGACAGGCTGGACAGAAGAAGGCTTTTGTACCGAAGACTGATCCTCAGCTTTCCTGCGCAGAGATTTCTCACCCGATCAAAATGGATTTTCCAAGAAAAATCAATGGAGAAGTTGATTCCCAGGAGACAAAGATTACCGACCCTCTTTATGGCGTAATTTGTGAAGATGAAGTTGAAGTGTATGCGTTGCGTGGCACTTTCAGTCGGGAGATCAGTAGGTTCTTTGTTCTCGATGTATTGAAATTAACCATCCATGCATCGGACTACTTTTCAGTTTTCAAAAGTTCCGTCTGTAGGGGTAGATAGGCATGGGTTGAGGCTTCGCACTCTGGGAAGGCAGGGGTACGCCTACCTTGATTGTAAATTCGCAGGAATTGAACCCGTCGACGTCGAGGACAGCACGCAGTGAGCGATCAGAAAGAAAGCTTTTGATCATTTTTAACGGACGTCCGCGGACGCAATACGCGTAGTTTCTTTAATAAGAAGCCCCACCCTGTCGATATTTAGTAATATCGAATGGCAATAGCCCGACGTCGTATCCCTTTGCTAGAAATTCTATCCACTTCTGGTGCTCAAGCCGAGTCAGGCGTTGAACGTTTCCTGCGGAATCTATATTGGTGGTCGCACTAAAAGGTCATTTGACTCCAGGTACTGATAAAGCTTATGATCATAAACAGATGCTTCGGCAAAGGTATTCTCTCATAGAGCTGGGGGCTTTATGGCAGAACGGGCTTTAGATCCACTCCCCCCCAACCCTCATTATGGAAGAATTCCATATAATTGTTAAATTTTTCTGTATAATTTGCCAATTTTGTCGCATTATTTTAAAGCTGCCTCCGCTCCTACATAATGCCAATCCCCCACCAAAACAAGCCCTTGTTGACTCTTGACAAAATAGTGTATGCTTTGTTGTTTTTTATGCTTTTCTTTCGATAGACTCTTTGGCTAGTTTCGGTAATATTGAAATAGTTTTACTACCCAGTAAGTTTTACATCAATCGACAGACACTAAATGAAACTATTCAAAAAAAATATTCTATTCACATTCAGAAGAAACTATTAAAAAAGTATCCTATTCATATTTTGAGGCTGACAAGCCGGAAACAGTTAAGAGAAGAGCATTTGAAAATTTTGCATTTTCATCCCTTTCGAACATCAATGCTATGCACTATTCAATTAATTGATACGTTGTTTTGTCAAGCTTGTTGTTTCCGGAAGATAAAATTAGATTTTAAAAGTTTATAGTGCAAAAGGCATGCAGGGCCTTATCAAGAATTTTTTCTCAGGGGGGGGGGGTACAAAAAACACTTTAAAAAGGGTACAAAAAATATCTTTATATTCATTTTGGTTACGTTTTTACGAGTTGGATAATAATTTCGGTGGGGGGGGGGGGGGTTCAACCCCCCTGCCCCCTTTCCCTCGATACAGCCGTGAAGGCACGGTATAGACGTATTCCAGGTGTTTGTATGATAAACCCCCTACCGCTCAAGTTGTTCATTCATTGACAAATTATAGAACTGGTTTTTTTAGTTAGTTTCTTTCAGCTTAGCGTGAGACAAGACAAAGAGAAGTGACAGAATAGATAGAAAATACATAATTTGGGCTATGTATTTGCACAATAGGGGGGGGGTGATACAGTATTTGGACAATGTGGAGTTATAAAACAATTCTTACTACATAATATGCAGAGTAATTATACCTAACACATGAGTAATGCAGACCCACTATACTTTACCCCCCCCCCCCTCCCTAATTTGCAAATATATAGCCCAATTTTTTTCTAAAATATTAAATTCTTATCTTACTGTGGTATATGTCATTAGGATTGAGCACCAGAGAAACATATTAGAAAAATATTAGGTAAGGGGGTATATCATACATGTAGCATTTTCCAAAAGTTTCCAAGGCTTGTAATCAAGGCCGTATCCAGTCGGGTTAGGGGATTAGGGGATTCAAGCCCCCCCCCTCGGAATTTTTGTCCGGCTCGTAAAAAGTTGACATAAATGCATATAAGCAAATTTTTGATTTGTTTATTATTTTTTTTTTTGTAAGCCCCCCGAAAAAAAAAATCGAGAATACGGTCTTGCTTATAACCCTGGGAAGTTCGGTCAACCACAAAAAGTAAGCACCATATTTACACTTCAGTTTTCAATTTCCTATCTGCCGTTACAAAAAAAAGCTTGACAAACAATACCACCAGACAGTAAAACATTAAAATGCTTATAAGTTTGACAATATTGGTCACCCCCCAAAAGCGTTTCAGTTTTTATTCTGTTTCGATTGGTGTGTAAATGTTTGACAGAAAAAAGAAACCTAATTTTACTAATAGAAAAAAATGGCCTTCATTTATTTTTGTATGCTGGTAGATATATAGGCTATAGGTACTTTTTTGTCCTTAACTAGTCTTCCAAGAATTATGAATCACTAGCCTAATCTTGGAAATTTTTATATTTTTATCGCTTTCTTTTTTCTTTGTTTTAACTAAATTACTTCTTAAGCAATAGATCTAAAACAAAATTTGTTTTTTTTTTAATAAGCTATGATACTTTTACAATGAGGTGATATTTCGCAGGAGCAAGTTGTTTTTTGCTTTTTTTCTTGTTTTCTTTTATTTTTCACGACTCCTTTTCAGAAGTAGCTAAAAAATAACAGCTATAATGTAATACCACTTGAGTCCCCATTCAACACTCTTCCCAATACAATTTTGGCTAACATTAGGAATGCGTCACAGCCCCTACCACTCATGGCTGAACGTCGGCCCAGACTATATCCAGAGATTTGCTGATGTTGTTTGTTCACGTTATTTCTCTCCCCCCCCCCTCTTATTTCGATAATCCTGCATGAAGACTACTGACAAGAAAACACCATAAAGGCAAAAGGTGGCACTATTCAGTTCTCTTATCAACATTCTCCAAAAATAATGGTTGCTACCATTATGCTACCGTTACTGGCCCCATCAACAGTTAAACCCATTGGAGGGAAAATGCCATTTTTAGTACCATTTGGCACTTGCAGGAGGTGGAATTTATAGAAAACAGGTAGATATGAGCAATAGCTTACATATGAGCCATAAAACACCTCTCTACGATGTTCTGGTAGCCCGCTAGCCCCACCACTTGAGAAATGGCACCAAAAGTGTCATTTGTAGTGTCATGGGGCACTTGCCGATGGTGGAAATTATAAAAAGCACGTAGATATGAGCAATAGCTTTAAAATGAACCATTAACCATCTCTCTGCGAAGGTATGGTCACATTTCCTACCGGTAAATTCTCCATGGAATTGGAATTTTAAGGATCCTTTTAGCTATAGAGCAAAAGTCCATCATTTTTGATGAATATATGATGAAAAAAAATTATTTCCAGGGAGTGAATTTTTCAGGGGGGCTGCTCACATTCACGTAAAATTTTCGTAAGAAAGGCAACCGTGATCTTGCGGTACCTTTAAGATACACTAGAGCAACTATCCCCCCCCGCTCATCATTCCCCCAAACACATCCAATCAAAATTTTGATAGCCATTTTGTTCAGCGTAGTTGATTTCCAGATAGGAAATATGTTTTGAGGAGGATACTCCCCCACAACCAGGGCAAGGGTTTTAAGTTATGCCCTGGGGGCATATATGGGTTTTATAGAAGGTGTTGTCGTAGAAACTTAAAAAAGGCTCATTCGAGTGGAAATTTAAAGGGCTTGTGCCCTTTTCAATAGTCGAAAGTGATTGGACGGCAACTAGCCCCCCACGCCCCTCATTTCCCCAAACACATACTATCAAAATTTTGAGATAGCCATTTTGTTCATCATAGTTTATTTCCAGATAGAAAATATGTTTTTGAGGAGGACACTCCCCCACAACCCTCAAGGCAAGGGTTTGCTAATGTTGCATTAGCCTGCTGGTGAGCAGACGATTTACGAAACTTACAAAGAAGGAACGGAGGGAGAGTATACAGGAAGGGTACCTCCAGGGGACAATAAATATTACCATGGTACTGTGTTATTATTCTAAGCTTTTCCACTTGAGAAATGGCACCAAAAGTTCTGTTTTAGTACTAGGGCACTTACAGATGGCGTTATTGATAAAAAATCACGTAGATATGAACAATAGCTTTTAAATGAGCTATTAAACATCTCTTTACTATGTTCTGGTTGCCCACTAGCCCCAGCTTTTCCAATTGAGACATGGCATCGAAAGTACCCTTTTTGGGTCATGTGGCACCAGTGGCGGATCCAGGGGATCCGCAGATTTTTCTGGCGCCCTCTTTCCTTGTTTTTTCTTTTTTAACTCTTTTTTTATAATAAATTTGTGAATTTGGTCAATTATTTGCATCGTTGTCACATTGGGCCTCCTCCAAGATATTGCTCTAGATCCACCCGTGTGTGGCACTTGCAGATGGTGGAGTTTATAGAAAGCACGGAGATATGAACAATAATTTTTATATGAGCTATCAATACGATGTTCTGGTAACCCGCTTGCAGCACCACTTGAGAAATGGGACCAAAAGCGCCATTTGTAGTACCATGTGGTACATGCAGATGGTGAAATTCATAAAAAAGCACGTAGGTATGAGCAATAGCTTTTAAATGAGCCATTAAATATCTCTATGATGTTATGGTAATCCGATAGCCCAGATAGAAAAAAAGGACACACATTAGCGCTACCAATACAAAAAAGTGATTCTCCTTGATCAGTTTTTATTTATTTCTGACTCAAATGAGAGGTAAGTTTAACTTTACCCCCACCCCTAACGTGCAAATATATACCCTGAATTGGTATATATAGGGGTGGGGGATAAAATTCATTTGCGGCAAAAGTGATTATGTGTATTATATCTGGAAAGAGCATAAAAAAAAGGCATCGAGTGGTATGTTCATTTTATTCGTAAGTCAATAAAATCAACAAAATATTTACTGGTTTTCGACCATGCTGATTCGAATTGTGCATTTTTCATTTCGATCTATCACGCCTATTTTTGAAGTTTTTTTTCGAATTCACCTTACTTTTAAGACTAACCAAAATGACAGTTAACATTCCTGAATTAGTGTCAAATAGCAATTTTTACTCATTATGCAGTTTTTTTCAAAGCGCTTTTTTCAACTTTTGGTTACTAGGCTATGGTGTGTGGTTTGCTCTTTATTAGGTTGCAGCTACTGCTGCAACCATGATGGTCTTCTTGCAGCATTACTGTTATTTGAGTTGGCTCATATGTCAATTTAAAAAAAAAAAATTCAAGGCATGGGGAGAGGCTGGGACGCAGTTATTACGGTAGCGAATATTATATTGGAAAGAATATTGATTGGGGAATTAAACGACAGTACTCTTAAGTTGTTATTGTTACTAGGCCTAGGTCAGAAAAGGAATTTTGCACCAAACTTATGTAATTTTTATCGGAAGTACCTTTTGACATACCTTGATTGCTAATCTAAATTTGACGGTAATCTACTAAAGTTAAGTACATTAATAATTAAAATAAAGACCGGGTTGATCGACCTTTAGGTGACTTTCACAATCAAATTTAAAAACATATCATGCGCCAAAAAATCAAGGTCATTTATCTGCTTATGCTTAAACGCCTACCCATATCTGAAACATTTGATCTTGAAGATTTTTTCCTTGGTGGTCTATGTGGAAACACCAACTGTTGATTTCCAATTCCCACATCCTCCTTAGTTGGTTTAGGAGCTACTAGGGGTCTGTCACGTTGTTTTTTCAATTCATTGTACATTGTTGCAATGAACATTTTTAAAATAACCTTATGTACAATATTTGGCACTCATTTTATCCACAATTGTAATTTCCCAGTTTACATGCAAAAGACCCGTCACTTATGTGTAATAACATAATTGGAAGGTAGTTTCTAAAACTGAAACGCCAAATTTACTGTTCGAGTTCCTCCATTATTCATTCTTAGCCGAATTCCATATCTGCTACACTGAAATTTTTAAGGTCACACTCAAAGCACAATTTTTGGACAACTTTCACGAAAGACTACAAAACAAGTCGTGCACTTTGATGAAGTGTGCATTGTAAAATAAGACTGAAATAGAACCCTTCTGACGAAAGAATATCCATTCAAATACTCCTATAACTAGATTGGTCAAGGTCTAAAAACGAACTAAAGCCAGCTTGATTTTTGTTGTTTGGCAGTGAGCCTTAAATGCGGGTTTGCCGATCTGAAGAACAAAGTTGTCTTATTAATTCACTACTGGATTTAGTCAGATTTATGGCTTCAAAATAATTAACTTGAAAACAATCCTTTCAATCATTTTTTTTTTCTTTTCTGCACAAAATAAGTTCTAAATACCTTCTGCTTCTATTGTTCTACACAAAAATATCCAGACAAACTGGAAAAGCTCGAAAAAGTACTTAGATAACTTCAGAAGTTCCAAGGGGAAAAATTGATCGTATGCTAGTGAAAGTCAATTATCAAAGGTTACACCCCAGGGACATAATTTCCCACAAAAATGTAGAGACAAAAATGTATTTTTCAAATTTAGAGAGGCTATTCTGTTCTTTTTCAGTTTTTTTTTTTTAATGGAAATTGTAAAAAAAGGCATTTCAAAATCTAAGCGGGGGTGGGCAATCCCATCTGTCCATTATTATTTTCTCGTTTTTCTAGGACTTAAATGAGTAGCATTATATCTTCGAGGAAACGAGTGCTTCTCCCTTAAGACAATTAGATGCAAAATCGAAGCCTAGACATGGTTTTGTAAAGGTAGCTGGGAGTTAGGCATGTAAACACTTTTCCCAGTAGTTTCTATTGGGTAAATTGTTTCTATAGTTCTATAGTACATATGTAGTTTCCTATAATACTGTAAAAATCACCTCCTTTTTATATTTTTCGTATTTTTGTCGAGTTTTTTTTTAATGACCTGAAACATAGTAAAAAAGAGAATACGATGTATAGGCTACTTTATTTTTAGAAAGAAAAACTAAAGAAGGAAATGGAGCTTCGTTATCACCTAATCACTTCTTGTGTATCCTGCCAAGGCAGCTAGGAAACTTCTTTCTTTTTTTTTAGGGTGCAAAAAATTTTCGACGGGGGCAGAGGAAGCAAGTATTTGAAAGAAACCTTATTTGTCCAAAAAATTTCCACATTTTTTATAGACTACCCTAAAATTTGGAACTTTGAGAACCTAATAAGAGTAAAGCCAAAACAGATAGTCTCTGTGAGAGGCGAAGCTGATATACCTTTATCAGAGTTACGTAAAAATTATTAATTTCAATAGAACAATTATTCAGATCAATCAGTCCCGTTTTCAGCTTAAAGGGCGGGATGTAAATATATATATATAAAAAAAAACATAATGCCTTCCAAACACAATAGTAGAAGTATGTAGGCACAGTGGCTTAGCTGGAGGTACACGTGCCCTCAGACGCTGCATTTATTGGGGCACAGATTAGGTAATATATTTACCATTTATTTCATGTAAGATGTAACCCTGTTAAGAGGGGGAGGGGCAAAACTAAAAATGCCTCTAAACGCTGAAAAACCAACCTACGTCTTTGTGTGGGCATGCTATAATGTAACAGAAGAAACATACCCAAAGAAGTAATAATTCCCATTGATGATTCACGGGTATTATTACACGCACATTCACTTTCAGGAAACACGTGAACCTGTGGGCTAAATCCTAAGCTGTCACCTTTTCTGTGGTTGGGTTGTCTATTCGAGATGATAGATAATGAGATTTACAAGATACCATATTACCATTTTACTTTCAAAAAACCAATGTGTATTGAAATCCAAGAAAGAAACATGCCCAGGAAAATTATTGTTTTTGTCGTTTTTTTTTTGAAACGGTTTCCTTTCTTTTGGACCTCAATTGAGGTAGCAAAACGCTAACTCATTAGCGTTTATTTTCTTCAATAAAATTTTTTTTTCGTTTAAACAGATTTTTTGCCCTGCGAGGCGGGACTGAAGGACGGTGAAGAGCTACAGTATTTACATTTTGACTAACGAATTTAAACGTTTTTGAACTGAATTTGTTAGGAGCTTTGGAAAATCATTACGCAAGATCGATGAGATGAAATGAGGCAATACAAAATTTATTTATTCAGGTAAGAAGTGTGGCCATATAGGTAGGAAGTAGGACTCGTGATGAATAAGGAAGCTTGTAAGTTTTTAAGGGGGAAGAGGCAGAGATGGTGTTGATAATTTAAATCTAATTGACATGTACATTAGTAACTCAGACAAATTTTACACAGAGTTGCAAATAAAAATAAAGAATGCGGAAATATGGTCGAAACATGGTATTTTAATTTGAGGGTTTAATTCCCTAGTTGTTACAGATAGTGATGTACGAGTATGGTATCCTAGCTTAGACTAATTTAGCGTAGGGGAGAAAAACACATATGCCAATAGTTTGCTTCGGGCATAATATTCTAGTGATAACCAATTTGTAGTTCACACACAAAATAGCCCATAAGTGAACATAGTACCCTCATGATCGTAAGATGGCTAACCTTGTTTATGTAAATTGAAGACTGCCAGAATGTAATTAAGACATAAAATAGCCCATAAGTGAACATGGTACCCTCATGATCGTAAGATGGCTAACCTTGTTTATGTAAATTGAAGACTGGCAGAATCGATGCAAGACACTCGGCTACATGGAAATGCTATTATTAACGTTATAGCCAACTGAGGAGCGTCGACTCATTAATGAGCGATATTTCTCTCATGTATTTTTTTTTCTTTTCTTTTTTTGGGCTCATCCTGTAGAACAGGTGGTCCTAAACTCTAGGAATATGGCTCAACTAACCACAAATTAAAAGTTGTAGAACCCATTTTAAGGGTTACAGTGAAGCAGAAATTTCAAATTTACATGATTGTAGGGCGTAAGTACAGAGCTTAAAACCCCCATCCCAACAACCTTTATCCCCTCGTACGCTTAGACATTGTTGTAGGCCAAACTCTTTCGACTGGCTGATAACAAATCTGCGCTTGCTGATTAATGAGCTATAATATATTAACCAACATTGAGGAATTGACGGCATCTTTTGACAACCACTTGAGATTCTGCGACATCTGAAAACGCAATTTCTAATAATATAGTTCTGCTATTAATAAACATTAAGGTTTATTCGTAATAAAACTTAATAGCCTTGAAGATAGCCTTGAAGAGTTTGAGGATTGGTAAAAAACATTCCAAGACCGGCCGAACATGAAAACAGTGAGTTCAGGATTTGATTATTTAAAAGGTTAATTTAAAAAAACAAAGTTTTTCCGAGGGAAGTAAAGAACGAAGTTGAAACTTAAAACGAACAAAAATTATTACTTCACAGCCTAACTAACATATGTCAATAAAAATAGTACAAATAAACCAACTAATTATGTTTCCCTGTGTTTGTAGGATTATAGAAAACTAGCGCTTTACTGAAGACACAAAATAATATAGGAGTCCAAAATGCTACCTGATAAATCAATCCAATATTTCTGTATACTGAAAGTTATTGATCTGCAACTGGTGTAAGACTATAAAAAACTTTAAAGATTAGTTTCTTGTTTTCAGGCTAATACTCACTTTTGACTCCTAAATCAATATTCTTGTTTTTTATACTTGACTTTTGTGTTTTCAGTAAAGTCCTAGTTTTCTATAATCCTAGAAACATAGAGAAACATAATTAGTTGGTTTATTTGTACTAGTTATAGTGATATATATTAGATAGGCTGTGAAGTAATAATTTTTTTTCGTTTTAAGTCTCAACTTCGCTCTTTACTTCCCTCAGAAAAACTTTGTTTTTTTAGATTAATCTTTGTTCGTTTTTGATTAAAATGTAATGTAGAAACAACACTGCCATGATCTTTTTTATTTATACGGAATAATGTATGTTCGTTTTAAGTTTTAATGTCACTCCTTAGTTTCAGTTGAAAACTTATTTTTAATAGAATTTCTAATTATCACCGATCTAGGGGAGATAAGACACCTCTAGAAAATACTGCAAACAACCTTGACAGCTACGAAAAACTTTCAGTCTATAACATAAAGTTCATCATCCATACTTCCCAAAACAATACATGTTTTTCAGGAACGTTTGTTTTTCGATGAGCAAAAAGCTGTTTTTACTCGGCCGACTTCGCCTGAAAAGGCCATAATGAAGACACGGCTTTATAAATCACCTACTGACTAGCCAAAACTAGAAGGTTAGTCTAAGAAAAGAGAGCTGTTTAGGGGCTCATTTAAAGGCTTATATTTATACCTAATCGCTTTTAATAAATTTGACTTCATAGCACATTCCCATAAAGTGTACTTTCAATTGTTTCCCCCATTTTTTTAAACGAAAAAAGTATCTTTACCAGTGAAATGACCAAAAAAGGTGTTTTTCAAACCCTAGGCAGGAGCAAAAAAGTAAGGGGGAAAGAACGTCCATTCCCCTCAATTACTGCCGTTAGAAATAGCACACAGACTTCATCGCAGAGTGAAGTTTAAAGGTTCAATTCAAAACTGTCGATCATTCAAGCTTAATTTTTGGTAGATTTCCAGTTGAAAAGTTTTTAGTTTTAGTTGTTTTTTTTTCGCAATAATCTTTTACTTTTAAGATGATTGCCCCCCGGCACCCCCAAAGGCCCCCCGGCCCCCAAAGACCCCCCGGCCCCCAAAGGCCCCCCGAGCCCCCAAAGGCCCCCGAAGGCCCCCCGAGCCCCCAAAAAACCCCTAGGGTCCCCGAAGTCCCCCCGTGCCCCCCAAAGGCCCCCGAGCCCCTCCCTTCCTCCCTCCCTTTTTGAATTTTTGTAAGTTTTTTCGGACTGAAGTTTTTAGACTTAGAAATTATCCAAAATTTTTTCGTTTTTTTTTATTTAAACCATGGCATAGAGTTTTATCCTAGAGTCTTAGCTTAGTTTTATTTAGAGTTGAAGTTTAGTTTAATTATAGTTAAGAGTTTAAAGTTTTAAAATAGAACCTTATGTCAGAGTATTTGTTAGAGTTGTAGTTTACTTTAGTCATAGTTATGAGTTTAGAGTGTTAGCCCTGAGCCTTCGCTTATAGGTTTAGTTATATTGGAATGTTAGTTTAGTTATAGCTAAGAGTTTATAGTTTTATCCTAAAGTCTTAGCTTACAGTTTTTGTTAGAGTTCTAGTTTAGTTTAGTTTTAATTAAGAGTTTTAGAGTTTTACCTTAGAGTCTTAGCATAGAGTATTAGTTAGAGTTGAAGTTTAGTTTACTTATAGTTAAGAATTTAGATTTTTAGCTTAAAGTCATAGCTTAGAGTTTTAGTTAAAGTTGTAGGTTCAGTTAAGTTTTGGTTAGGAGTTTAGAGTTTTAGCCTAAAGTCTTAGCTTAGAGTCTTTGCTTAGAATTTTTGTTGAAGTTCTAGTTTAGTTTAGTTTTAGTTAAGAGTTTAGAGTTTTACCTTAGAGTTTTAGGTTAGAGTTTTTGTTAGAGTTCTAGTTTAGTTTAATTATAGTTAAGTGTTGGGAGTTTTACCTCAGAGTCTTAGCCTAGAGTTTTAGTTAGAGTTGAAGTTTGATTTAGTTTTAGTTAAGAGTTTTAGCATAAAGTCTTCGCTTAGAGTTTTATTTAGAGTTCTAGTTTAGTTTAGTTTTAGTTAAGAGTTTAGAGTTTTAAGCTTAGAGTCTTAGCTTAGAGTTTTTGTTGAAGTTCTAGTTTAGTTTAGTTTTAGTTAAGAGTTTTATCTTATAGCCTTATATTAGAGCTTTAGTTAGAGTTGAAGTTTAGTTTAGTAATAGTTAAGAGTTTAGAGTTTTTAGCTTAGAGTCTTAACTTAGAGTTTTTGTTAGATTTCTAGTTTAGTTTAGTTATAGTTAAGAGTTTGGAGTTTTACGTCAGAGTCTTAGCTTAGAGTTTTAGTTAGAGTTGAAGTTTAGCTTAGTTTTAGTTAAGAGTTTAGAATTTTAGCTTGGAGTATTAGCTTAGTGCTTTATTTAGATTTCTAGTTTTAGTTTGTTTTTTGTTTATATTTGAGATTTTTTATATTAGAGTCTTTGATTAGTGTTTTCTTTGTAGTTCTAGTTTACTTTAGTTTTAGTTAATAAATTAGTGTCCTGGCATAGAGTCCTAGATCATAGCTTTAGGCTAGTTAGAGTTGATTTTTACGATAGTATTAGTTATTAATTGGTAGTTTTTAGCTTAGAGTCGTAGTTTTTGTTAGAGTTCTATTTTAATTTAGTTTTAGTAAATAGTTTGGAGTTTTACCTTAGAGTCTTAGCTTAGAGTTTTCGTTAGAGTTAAAGTTTAGTTTAGTTATAGTTAAGATTTTAGAGTTTTATCTTAGAGTCATATCTTAGAGTTTTATTTAAAGTTGTAGTTTAGTTTAGTTTTAGTTAAGAGTTTAGAGTTTTTAGCCTAGATTCTTACCTTAGAGTTTTTGCTGAAGTTTAGTTTAGTTATAGTTAAGAGTTGAGAGTTTTTAGCTTAGAGTCTTAGCTTAGGGTCTTAGCTTAGAGTTTTTGACCGTCTAGCTGCATCTTCCAGATCCTCGGCAATTTTATCCATGGCCTCCACTTCACACCTCCTTAGTTCATATTTCAATGCTTTCTCCACCTTCTTTACATTTCTTTATATCTGTAATATAAGTCTTGCAAAAGCTGCAAATACATAACATTAGTAGGAAATATTTGGGTGCAAATTAGTGCTGGTAGAAAATCAAGGAAAAATCATATATCATCCATAAATATTGGAATATTATCGACCAGTTTGACTAAGATATGTCTCGAGCATTAGAATTTAGTTTTGAAACTACGCACATTTCTTTGATAATACCGATGAGATCCCTGCTCTTGAACATTTTACAAAGAATGCTTTAATGTATCATAAATTAGAGGCAACCAGGTTGCAATTTTTTCAAATATTGAACTAGCTTATAAGCCCTGCTTTTGAAATTCTTTATGCTTATAATAGAGATCGTCATTATCATATTGTGAAAAATTGAGATAATATAATTCAGGAATGTTCTTTATGTTTGGAACATACATCCTTACTGTGTCATTAGCTCTCCTAGTCTTTCTGTTTCAAGTCAAAGAGAAAGTATTTCTCTATACCTGAGGGGAAATTTTGGTGAGTAACCCGCTCTTTGTTGTTATTGTACACAAATTAATATCTTCCAGTTTTCTTTCCCTTTTAAATTCAATTTTTCATGTTTAAGTAATTTTGTATGAATGTTTTGAGTGATTATAATTAAATATTGTAAAATTTGTCCTTTCAAGCTTCACTACCTTGTTTGGCATGAGAAATGCACATGTTGTTTATTTTTTTTTTTATGAATTATTCTCGGCTCACCTATTTATTTCTTTAGTGAAAAATAAAATATAGATGGCTCTGAGATACGACGTAGAGACACAACAGCAATGCGATTTATAGAATCATTATGAAACTTAGGGTCCATTTTCACGAGGGTTGAAGTTGTGTTCACCTCCCATCCTCGTGAAAACAATAATTTGTTCAACAAAAAGGCGGGTTTTTCCATCCAGTTCTACTCAGATCGACAGGCAGAGTTGAACTAAGGCTCTTTATCAGTTTCAACAAGATATGGATTAGAGTAGGATGGAAGCAAAATCATACTTTCATTGCAAAAATCAAATACGAAAAACAAATACACTTCAATAAATCATCCAGCTGGATTTTCACATCCAGCTCGTATCCACGTGAAAATGGCCTCTTAATGGTGAGTTCAGACGCATAAGATTTTCAGGGGTGCCAAGTCACGGAAATTTAGCCAGGGCAAGGATTGTTTTGTCATTTTTCTTTTTAATGGATATACAAAAATTCAAAATCTAAGAAGGGCTAAAAAGCCATGGGTAATACAATCTATGGTAATGAAAATATGGCACTGCTTGTATATAATCTGATAATGTAGAAGATAGAAGGAATGACTTAAGCTAGATAGTTTATGAAAAAGTTGACGATGCTCTGGGAATGAAAGTTGGAAAAATACCTTGGTATATTACTAAAAAAGCTTAAAGACTGGTAGAAGCAAGAAGTGTTTTGTATAAGAAGTACCCGAGTGATAAATATTTTAAGAATAAGAAGGAAATAAGGAAGGAAGAGAGGACATTCATGTTTCGACTAAGGAAATGGGAAACAAAGGCTTTAGATAAAACGGATGAGAATCTAGAATATGGAGGCAGACTGCATAACTGTAAAATATTGTGTTTGCTAGTTAAGAAATCAATAGGAAGTAGCCAGTCCAGACTTTCCCAGTTAATTGTAGGAACAGTATTTTATTAGTGATACAGAGAACCTCAAGAAGAGATGAATAGAACAGTTTGAGAATACCATTAAATTGTACTAAAGTTGCAGGAACGCTAGAGGAAATAGTGTAGGAGTTTTTGATACTCTAGAAGCGAAAGAAGATTTATCTAATAAGGAGCTGGAGAGGTAATGAAAAGAAAACTGCTAAAGCTGTAGAATCTGATAGTATGGTAAATGATATTTTGGAAATATGACGGCTACGGAGCAAGAGACAAGATACTGACAATTTCCAATCTGATTTTCGATAAATGGGAAGTGCCCTTTGACCTTAGGAGAACTTTATATAGTTTATTTTGTAAGAAATGTGATTATAATTAACATATTGGTCAAAGAGGGCTCGGTTTTGGTGGAAAAAGAAAATTGCATTGATGATGCATATTAGATAAATAGATGGCGTAACCGTAGACTAAGTTTGAAGACCTGAACTATGTGTTTTGAGAAAGGGAGAGAACCCGTTGGCCAATTTTAGGATATATTGTTTAGGGCAAAAAAGTAATTTTTCCATGTTTCATCCTAACGATTCATAATTCATTCTAGGAAATTTAAACTTAATGCCAAGATGATACTTTCCTTTAAACAATAAAAAACCATTGAATCACCCGTATGTGATGAATATTATATCTGCAAATGATTATTTGATTTTGTGAATATTTTTAAACTGATCCTCTACATATCTAAACAGACGATGCTAAGCAAGAGCATCTAAAAAACTAAGATGGCAACGGCACTGTGTGTTCTTTTTTTGCAGTTGAAATAAGATAGAAAGAATAAAATGCTATGTCATATGTCTTCCCCGAAAGTAGGTCGTCCCCGAATGGAATAAAACGATGTAGTAAGGAAATAATTAAGGGGAATGGGAGCTTTTTGGGAGAGTGCAAAGAGAGAAGTTTTGGATAAATTGGGATGGAGGAGGAGCAAGCGTAACTATGTTGGCCTCAAGCGGCTTGGTGCTGCAGTGAGTTGCTAATTGTAGAGGTAGTAAATGTCTTCTGGATGAACTATCTAGGGATAAATTTAGGTACTCGTTGAAACGACCAATCAACCAATAAGCTTTGCGAAAAATGTGGTTCAAAGGCGCTGTGTAAACTGACAATGAAAATAAGCCGAAGAACACTAAGTCTCGTTTTACAGATGGTTTTTTTAAGGAAACTGTAACTGTTTTCAACGTGAAATACTAGTTTGCCAAAATAAAATAGGCCTAGTGTGAATACAGAAGTGCAATTACTTATGGAACAGTCAATTTCTAAAGCATTATAATTTTTAGTTAAAAGTAGTAACTACAGAAAGTTTTGAATAACAAAGCCTTCAAACGATTGTTCGTTGACCAAAATTAAATACTTTTTCGAGTTCATTTACAATACGTTTGCAGAATTGTCAGCGAATGAACTAGCAAAACTTTTATAAACATTTTGAGACGATCTGACTTGTGTGTCGCAGTTTATGCTAAGCACTTCTAAGATCTCCTGTTGACCATTGGTTCTTTAGTATTATGCTATTTATAATATTCTGTATTCACCCTCTTTAATGAAAACCACTTTCTAGTAATTTACTTTTCTCAAAGCATTTGTACTTCTCTTTTTACGCTTATGTTGACCACCTTGTATTTTCAAGATATCCTGTAAGGTTGCTAGTAAGATAACATTAAAATCACATTAAAATGACATTTGAAAAATGTCATTATATCTCGAAAATTTTCAAGTTGAAAATTATGACCTCATTCTTAAAAGATTTTTGGCAAAGTCCTCAGAGGTGCCAGGGGGCTTTACACTGAGATAAGGGGGAATCCCCTCCCTTTTTTTTGCCTATCCTTGATTACTTAACTAGCCAATACAATATTCTACAATTATGATGTTTGCCTATATCTTTCAGATCCTTGACAATTTTATCAATAGCCTTTATCTCCCATTTCTTCAATTCAAACACTAATGCAATCTCTGTTTCTCATACTTCCATTTTATTCTCAACGGGTCTATCGCTCGGGAACTCCTTATACATTCTGCTTTAAGCTTTCTACATTCTGCTTTCTGCTTTATACATTAAGCTTTAAGCTGTTTCAGTAATATTCCAAGTTGTTGTTTTACTTATTCTCATCAGAGCATCGTCTGCTACACTTTTTTATATATAACCATTCCTTCCACCATGGTTGCAGCGGCGGCTGCAACATAGTGAAGACCGAACAGCCATAGTAACCAAAAGTTAAAAAACACGTCCATAGTAGCCAAAAGTTAAAAAATACGTTTTGAAAAAAACTGCCCTGTGAAAAAAAATTGCTATCTGACACTGAATCAGGAATGGTAACTATTGTTTCGGTTAATCTTAGAATTAAAAGATTATTGTGAAAACGAGTATATGGTGATTTTGAAAAAAACCTGAAACCCCTTGAAAATGGCGTCAGGTCAAAATGAAAAGTACACCATTGCAATCACCATGGTCCAAAACCTTTTAAAGGATAATTACAGTCCCCCACATTGAACACCAAGGAGAATCACTTTTTTGCATGGGTAGCACGGATGTCTCCTTTAAATCATGGTTGCAGCGGCAGCTGCAACCTAGTAGAGCGAAAAACAGCCCGTAGTAACCAAAATTTAAAAAACACGCTTAGAAAAAAAACTGCCCTGTGAAAAAATTGCCATCTGACACTGAATCAGGAAGGTAACTATTGTTTCGGTTAATCTTAAAAGTGCAAGTTTGCTGTAAAAAGAAATTTATGGTGATTTCGAAAAAAGCCTTTACCCCTTTGAAAATGGTGCCAGATCAAAATGAACAAATATACCATTCCAATCACCATGGTCCAAAAACTCTTGTAGGGTAAATATAGTCGCCCACCTTGAACCCCAAGGAAAATCACTTTTGCATAGGTAGCACTGATGTCTCCTTTTTGTTCTCTTTTTTTCACCAGGGCTAACGAATGACCAGAACATCATAGAGATGTTTAACGGCTCATTAATATGGAAATTAAATTTTCTAGTGCCCTTTTTAAGTGACCAAAACATTGGAGGGCAAATAGCCCCCCTCCCTAAGGCCCCCTCCCCCAAAGGTAGTCCTATAAAAATTTTGAGATAGCCATTTTGTTTAACATAGTTCAAAGGTGCAATATATATGGTTTTGATGATGATATTGCCCTCCATAGTCCCTGGGAAGGCCTGTATGTGGTATCGGGTGCATTGATGTCGCGCGTATCGGTAACAACAAGAAAAATCACTTTTTTGGACGTATTGTTATTGGGCATATTGGTGTCGCCGGTATCTTAGACAGATTGTAGTAGCTCATATAAAAGATATTGCTCGTATTTACGTCCTTCCTATAAATTCCACCATCAAGTTCCAAATGGCACTAAAACGGCACTTTCGGTGCCAATGAATGACGTAATTTTTCAAAATCCTGTGGGGGGGTCAAAGCTGGAGCCAATTTTCCCAAATAAAGTGAAAATGACAGAGAAAACTGAAAAACGAGCCATATAGTAATGAACAGGGTAAGGATCAAGGAGGCACACTTGTGCCTCTTTAAAGAGACGACCCACCACAATTTTAAGCGATTTCCGGTCCTAGCGGTCGCAGAGAGACGGCATTGATTGCATTTTGTAGCCCAAAATCAAACTAAGAAACAAGCAATATTTCATCCCCTCCGACTTTATCCTCATGGGGGAAAGTGGGCCGGAAGTTTTGACCCCCCCCCCCACCACAGCCCCCCTTTAACGTTGTCCGATCGGGCTGAAATTTAGAGGATAAGTTTTCCTGGGGCCTGGGAGCTTATCCTCAAAATTTCAGCTCAATCCAATCACTCCTTCCCTGTTTTCCAAAAACCAAATATAGCCACTGAGTGTTCATCAAATTTTTTTTTATCAGCCACGCCTACAGGCCATAGTTGGCAACAGATCCGGGTGAATGAGGACTCATTCGAACTGGAATTCGACCTGTTAGGGCCTTTTGAGATTTTCAGACCGAAAAAATTATTCCCCGAATTTATATTTACGAAAAACTTCGTTTTCCTATAAGAACCCATGTTAATTTTTCCCACCAAAGCCCCCCTTTAACGTTGCTGATTGGGTTGAAATTTAGAGCATAAGCTTTCCTAGGGCCTGGGAGCTTATCCTCAACATTTCAGCTCAATCCGATCACTCCTTCCCAGTTTTCCAAATATCAAGTTGTTTTTTATCAGCCACGCCTACAGGCCACAGTTGGCAACGGATCCGGGTGAATGAGGACTCATTCGAAGCGGAATTCGACCTGTTAGGGCTTTTTGATATTTTCAGACCGAAAAATTTATCCCCCGAATTTACATTTACGAAAAACCTCGTTTTCCTATAAGAGCCCATGTTAATTTTTGAAATTCCTAAAAGCATAGTATTTCATTATTAACTTAGATCAAAATAGTCCTCTTAACCTGACCAAATGCAAGCTTCCAAAAATTCCAGCTCTTTCCCAGAAGTTTTTTTGTCGAAAAACGAAAATCTTACTTTGTATTTACTCGCGTCGAAAATATATTGCAGAGACTAAAAATAAATAACCAAGAGTCTCTGATAGTACAGTGGTCACTACTCCTGTCTGTTATGCGGAAGACCAGGGTTCGATTCCCCGTCAGAGTAAATTTTTTATATAATGATTTTAAAGTTGTATCTCTTAAATTTAAAGTTTAAAAAAGAAACTCAGTTTCTTTTATTAAATCCAATCTATGAAATTCTTCGGCTCAACAGGCGTCTCAAGAAGAATATCACTGTCGGCCTTCAGCTTACAGGTAAGTCTCCACTGCTTTGATAACATGCCGTATACCCGCATGCTCGAAGAAAAGTTGAAAAAAGCAAATCTTACTGTGCATTCGATTTGAGTATTCAGGAATTAAAAGCCTTAACACAAGAATCTTCAAAAGCGGGGGGTTTGGGGGCGGCAGCCCCCCAAGTTTAACTCCTGACACGATCAGCTAACAGTTAGTCAAGCAATAATAAGTGATAAACTGTACAAAAACGTGCATAAATTATTTGAAAAAAACTACGTTTTCTAAAAAGTTAAAGAGGCTGAGTCACAAGTGCGAACCTTAAAACGTACAGGGATTAGGAGGTACAGTTGGGGGGCTGCCGCCCCCCCCCCCAAACACCCCGCTTTTGCAGCCTCTTTTGTTAAGGTTTTTAAGTCCTATAGCCTGCAATCAGTTGGTCGTACCAAGTTCATCACATTATAGCCTTTTATCGGTTAGGGAAAAATCTCCTGTAAAAAATCCAGCAAACAGGCTCAGTACTGTTTCTAATCAAAGAGATTCAATAGGATGTTCTTACGGTAAAAAATTCAAGCAGACTTCGTTCGTGTTTCAAAGCCTTTCTTTGCAAGGGAAAAAGCGGGGGTTGAGGGAGGTGGCAGACCCGCAAAATAAAAATGTTAATAAAAGAGGCTGCAAAAGCTTTAGGTGGCGGCAGCCCCCCAACTGTACCTCCTAATCCCTGTACGTTTTAAGGTTCGAACTTGTGACTCAGCCTCTTTAACTCTTTAGAAAACGTAAGTTTTTTTTCAAATAATATACTAAAAGAACTGATATGTTTCAGTGTATGCTTGAATTATGTAGGCTTATCTTAGTTTTGAGGACATATTTGGAGAAACTAAATATCATGGTTGCAGCGGCAGCTGCAACCTTGTAAAGAGCGAACCAAAGCCCATAGTAAACGAAAGTTAAAAACCACGTTAAGAAAAAAGCTATCTAGTGAAAACAAATCTGACACTGATTGAGGAATGGTGACTATTATTTCTGTTTGTCTTAAAAGTTCAAGTTTATTGCGAAAAGAAATTTATGGTGATGTTGAAAAAAAGCCTTATACCCCTCGAAAATGGCGTCAGATCAGAATGAAAATGTACCATTGGAATCAGCATGGTCGAAAACCTTTTACATGGAAATTACAGACCCCCTCCTTGAACAACAAAGAAGTTTGTGATACCTTGGATGTGAAGGAAGATTTGTTTTGTGAGGAGGAATTAGCAACAGTACTAAAAGGATTAAAGAAAAATAAGGCTCCAGGTGCTAATAGGGTGGTAAATGAGTTTCTTAAATATGGTGGCTCTGAGGTTAGAAATAAGTTACTGAAGATTATGAATATGATTTTTGAAAAAGGGGAAGAACCCAACGATTTTAGGAAAACCTTAATTAAGCCAATTTATAAGAAAGGTGATAAAAGTGAGTGTGTTAATTATCGAGTCATTAGTCTGGTATCTGTAGGTACCAAATTACTTAGTAATATGATACTTTTTAGACTGAGAGATGCCGTAGACAAAGTTTTAAGAGAAGAGCAGTGCGGTTTTAGAAAAGGTAGAGGATGTGTCGACCAACTTTTCACTCTTAGGGTAATAAGTGAGAAATGCCTGAGTTTTCAAACACCTTTGGTCCTCAGTTTTATAGATTATGAACAAGCGTTCGATTCTGTTGATAGAGGAGCTTTAGTAAAGATTTTACCCTAGTAGGGTATACCAGATAAATACATTAAAGCGATTAGTGATATGTAAGAGAATAACAGTGCTGCGTTTAAGGTAGGAAATGAGGTCAGTAGTCGGCTTTGTATTAAATCAGAAGTTAAACAGGGTTGTGTTCTATCCCCCTTTATGTGGATTATTTTCATGGACTTTGTTTTAAGGAGCACAGGAAAGGCAATGGGAGACCACGGAATCAAATGGGGAGGAAAAAGTCTCCTGGACTTGGATTATGCTGATGATTTAAGCATCCTAGATGAAAGTTTGAGCAAAATGAATGAAGTTTTAGAGGCTTTGCGAGTTCAGGGTGCTAGTATTGGTTTGAAAATTAATGTTAGGAAGACTAAGTCACTAAGGCTAGGAATAAGTGAAGATGAAAAGGTGACGTTGGGTAATGAAAAGATTGATCAGGTGGGCAGCTCCAAATCTTGGGGGTGGTAAAAATGGGGGAGGGGAATGAAATTTATTTTACCCACAAGGTTGACAAGTAGGCATAAAACAAAACCGAACAGGAGCAAATTCCGTTTCAAGAACATCTAGCAGCAAATCGGAAAACAGCATAGTCAAGCATCATAATGAAATTCATGGTAATTAACGATAAGTAAAGAGCAACTATCTGAATACCAATAAACCACTTCAAAGCCTTTTCGTCGCCTCCCTTACTTGGCAGCTCCAGTCTCAGTTGTTTCTGTCGTCGTTCCAAGTCAAAATTTATATAGGTAAATAAGTTATACCCCGAATCTAGCTATGGGATGTGACGCTAGACGCTATTACCATTTTCTTTATTTCTTAGTTCAATTCAACTTACTTTCTTATTTCATTTAATCTGTGGCACTTTGAGGCTCTGATTCAGGCCATCCAAAACATTGCCGTAGTAGCACGATTGCTACCTAAAATGCTTTTGATAGTGCATCGGCAAAGCCAGGCGAAATTGGAATGTTTATGCTTATCTTTCAGGTTCCATATCTTTTGCAAAACAATTATATTTTTTTTTAGTTATCAAATAGGCATCCCTTTACGGAATAGAGTTCTAAAAAGGGGAAGTGATATCAAAATTTTTCTGAAAAGCAACAAAAACAATAAAAAATAAGGTAAACTGTGGGCATTATCTGGGTTTGGCGTTGCCATTACCTCATACGTTGGTACATCTATTATCAAAAGCTTTCTCCGGTTTTGCAATACAAAGACGGGGCCAAGACACCACAATTCCTCTGAAAAACAAACGTTTCCACAACTATCCAGTCCCTCTCCATGGCCAACTCAGACCAGTTTCTGCTTTGTGGTACAAGGGTTTATACGGATAGACACTATCCAAGGTAGTTTCTTGGTTTTAATTCAACATATAAAATTTTTTTATTAGTAACAAAAAAATGAGTTTATACTCAAAATACTTGTGTAACAGGAGGGGAACTTCCTACCCTCACAGCATGCATATTGCACAATTATTCACAACATCTTTTTGGGAATAAGTGTAATGTTTGCTAATGATTTTACCTTCTTCAATAGTGATATCCAGGACATTATTGCGATATTGTATATAAAAATTCAATTTTTGATTTGATTTTTAGTGCCTTAAAAGACTGTTCCACGAGTCTTTCTTTTTTTCATTTTTGTGTCACTAAATGGTTGAATCAAATGTTGAAAAGATGAAAAACCGTATTATGTATAATTTGCAACCTTTTTCGTTTTAAACTCTATTGTTAGTCCAAATTTTGATAACATAGACTCTTATGCGTTTTTAAAATGCATAGATGCATTTCAAAAATCTTCCTCCTATGTTTCCTACATAGGAAACATATACACATTTTCAACATATTTATCTATATTTATATAAATATCTACTTTTATTCTAGGCCTGGTGTTTAGTAGGCCAGATAATTATTTGTATTTTAATGGTTTAGCTGCAGTAAATCTAGTATTTGGGTATGGATAATACCTTTCATAGGTTTATATTTTACAAATTACATAAGGTCATAACAGCTTCGCCGTATAGGCTGTCATTACAGAGTATCATAGGGCCTAGGCTATTGCGACTGTCGATACATATGGTCATAACACATAATGTATATAAACCGCCATTACACATGGTAATAACGCCTATGGCGTATAGGCCATCATAAAATGAGTTCATAATTTCTAGGGCGTACAGACCGTCATTACATAAGGTCATAATGCCGAGGGCATAATGGCCGTCATAAGATCAGGTCTTAGAGCCTTAGGCGTACAGACTGTAATTACAAAAAATTATAGCGCCGAGGGCATATAGGCCGTAATAACATCAAGTCATAAAGCCTAGGGCGTACAGACCACCATTACGCAAGGTTATAACCTCTACGGCGTTATAGGCCTTCTGGCAAGGGATAAGTTGGTCTGGAGATTGCAGCTCAGATTAGGCCCAGCATCTAATTATAAAGATTTTATAATTGGATAAAATTATGTATTTATAATATTATAATTGTTTAAATAATCACTACAGGATGAAATGAAAAATATGAAGTCACAGATTATTTGGTGACAAAATGATGGAAGATCCTTTTCTGAGCGTGACTACACCTCCAGCACTGTCATGGGTGAGGGTCCCTCAGCAATGGCCTCGAGAGACCGAGAAAATACAGGTGATGGCAACTCTGAGAATGGGGAAAATGATTCCTCGCATTTCGATGACGAGCAATCGATGGTAGACAACGATCCAGGAACAGATGACAAGATCTCCTTGGCAGAGTCGCTGGACCTTGTATACGAAGTACTGGGTGACACTATTTGCCCCAGGCCTACCATTACCGTCCAACAGCCTCGCTTGGCGGCAGAGCTGGTTTTAGCAATTGAGCGATTCAAGAGAAAACCGCTTATCATGTTACCTTTCTTCCCAATGCTGAAAAACTTCATCAAGCAGCGCTCAGAAGAACTGCAGTCAACAACAAAGAATAAGTCACTCTCAGAACGTGGTACTTTATTTGATCCTCTCGACATACCGGGCCAAGCGAAAGCACATGCGCGCGCAATTTTTTGTTTCGGACTTGCACTCTTTGAGTAAAATTTCCCCTTTTTTCCTTAGTTTTACCCCTTTTCAGATATTGGCAGTTGGCAACCCTGGTGGTACCCAAAAATCATGGAACAAAACATTATAGAAGCGAACTTTTGTATCTTATTTGTAATTATTTGTATTTTAATCATTTGGGTGTATTAAACCCAATATTTATGGTATGGTATAATACTCATTACATAAAGGGTATACAGGCCGTCATTATATAAGGTCATAACGCCTTGGGCGTACAGACCGGAATTACATAAGGTCATAACACATTGGGTGTACAGACTACCATTACATAAGTTCATAACACCTTGGGTTTACAGACCGTCATTACAAAGGGTCACAACACCTTGGGTGTACATGCCGGCATTGCATAAGGTCAAATCACCTTGGGTGTACAGACCGTCATTAAATAAGGTCATAACGCCTTGGGCGTACAGACCGGCATTACACAAGGTAATAACACCTTGGGTGTACAGGCCACCATTACATAAGGTCATAACGCCTTGGGAGTACAGACCCTCATTACATAAGGTCATAATACTTTGGAAATACAGACCGCCATTATATAAGGTCACGACGCCTTGGACGTACGTACCGTCATTACAGAGTATTGTAACGACTACAGCGCTGGCCTATATGTCTGTTCTGGCATGAGGTAAGTTTTTCTGGTGATTAGAGTTGAAATTACTTCCAGCGTCTAATTACAAATATGCTATGCTAGCTGGATAACAGTATATACTTATAATATTGAAGAAAACATCGTTTCAAAACGTAGTACTCCTTTGACCCTTTCGGTATCCCGGACCGAGCGAGAGCTAACAAATGTCAAGACGCATTTTCAGCTTCACAGGCACCACACATAGACCCAAAGTTCATTTTGTTACTATCAACTGGATAAGTAGAGGACATAAAGTTCATATCAGTTGACAGAAAGTTATTCTTTGCCTTATATTCTTCTACACAAGTGCCTCTGAGCATATTATCATGCGGTGATTGTACTTTATGTCGTGTCATTAAGATATTAAAGAAAGAGAACGTCTCTCCTGACAGTATTTAAAAACCGAACACACTTTTTGGATTATGTTAATTCGTGTCCGCAGTATCTTTCAGATGTTTTTTCTAGACCATGTTCAAAATTATTACCTCTGGCAAGTATTTTATGTTTCCGCCGATTTTAAGGACCTAACTCACAGAATGAGGTTAGGGTTCACTTTCAAAAACAAAATCTATCAGTTCAAAGTGCCATTGTGAGCTATGGCCATCTTCAAACCATCCAATTGCATGCTTACATGAACAAATAGATTCTGCACAATTACCAAAAGTCATTAGTACAGAACAATGTAAAGACCATTATGAGTCTCCAGCTCACACTTGGGTTCATGCTGATCGAGAAATCAGATGATTCTCCTGCACAGACTTGGGTTCAGGCTGAGCAAGAAATCAGAATTGCAACCTATGCGTCGGATCATATTTCTCGGGTTTCTGGTGGACCTGGAGGTAAGGAGGGTGGACCTAACCCCGGAAAAGATTTAGAACTTGATACTTGCAATCAAAGCAAGTCTGGAAATATTATTCACTTCAAAATGCCAACAGATGCAGCTGATTAGGCTCATCAACACAAATTCAAGTGTACGTCCTTCCAAAAGAATATATCACAGGAACTGTTAATTAGTAAGGCTCTGATTGTAGGACAGGTCTTAAAGCATCATAGATTCAAATATCCTACTTACGACAAAGATTAAAGAGGCATTTTTCACAGTGGCTAAACAAAGATTGGCTGAGTCAAGGCCTTCCTCTCAAGCCCCTATTGTTTCCAAAACAATATTCACCGACAGCTCAACCTACGGGCGGGGTGGCTATCTAGAGGACCCACATCAAGACACTTCGGGAACTTGGCCTCCAGAAGAGAAATCTCTTCATATAAATTGCGTCGAGACGAGAGCCGTAGCCAACACAATCAAAACCTTTGCGGAGGAGCTAAGAAACCAGGTAGTCATGGTAGCGACGGACAACACGACTGTAGTCCATTAGATAAACAAAGAGAGCGGAGCCCGTTCTTTCTCCATAGAGGAGGAATCCATAAAGCACTTCGAGATTGCGAAGGCCCTGAACATTCACATGAGGGCATGACACATCGCACAGTCACTCAATCTAGTAGCCCGCACACAGTCAGGAGAACCAAAAGGTTTCCCCACGAAATGGAGACTAAACGAGAGTGTCTTCAGAGCCCTCTCAAAAGAGTAAGGATTGCCAGAAGTCAATCTATTCGGGACTCGATTGAACCGGAAGATCGATGTATATTTCTCACCAGTTCCAGATTCTCTTGCGATCGGCGCAGATGCCCTTGTCCACGATTGGTCGAACAAACACAGCTATGCCTTCCCTCCGTTTGCCCTGATCCCAAAGGTTCTGGAGAAGGTTCAAAAGTCTGTGAACTGCCGAATAACGCTAATTGCTCCGCCATGGCCTCGCCAAGCTTGGTACACGAATCTTCTCAACCTGCTAGTAGACTTGCCTATACCCCTCGGAGATTAGTCAGATCTCCTCCAGCAGGGTCGACTTCACCACCCAGCACTAAGGAATCTAAATTTATACGACTGGAAGGTATCGAGTGTGGACTCGAAAAGAGAGCTTTTTCTAAAGAATCAGCCCGTGCAATTGCCCGGCCCAGTGACGATCTACCATTGAATTGTTCAATGGAAAATGGCAAGTGTTCGTAGTTTGGTGTAGTGAAAGGAAGAATAATCCTCTCGCAACCAGTATTCAGACAGCTGCAGAATTCATGATATATACTAAAGACTGGTCGAAACCTCGCACCATCAACGATAGAAGGTTATAAAGTAGCAATATGCGGAACGCTTGCTCTAGCTACAGGAACAGATATCAGCAAAGATACTTGTTTGAAGAAAGTCATACAGAATTTTGGCACGAGTCACCACGGACACAACATGATATTCCTACCTGGGATCTTGGCCTTGTTGTAAGGTATTTTAGAAGTTCACAATTTCTTTACTTGGGGAATATTGATATGAAGGATCTTACTCTTAAGACGGTACTCAATACTGCCATCGCATCTGGTCGTGGAAGGAGTGAAATTCATGCCTTGTCCTTCAGTACAGCACAATTTTCGGATAATTCAGTAACTATTAGGTTTCTCCCTTCGTTTGGACCCAAAACCGTGAAGCCTCATGAGATACCTTCTACTATCCCTTTTCCCGCTCTAGATGTAGATCCAGCTTTGTGTCCAGTGAGGATACTACCGGCCTAAGTACAGCGAACGGCTAACGTGGCGGTCAGAAAAGGGAGAAAAAGGTTCTTCATTCCCTTTTCAAAAACAGCACCACGAGAGGTGGCAGCTGGAGCCATTTCTTCTTGGATAAAGCAAGCCATAACTATGGCATATGAGGCAGAAAAAGAAGAGTGTAGAAAAGGGAAAGCACACGACACAAGATCCATGACGACGTCATGGGCGCTATCAAAATCAGTACCACTTGCTGATATAATGAGTACTGCTGGCTGGTCTTCGGAGTCTACTCCCAGACAACACTATCTTCATGAAATAGAAGATCGAACCGATGCTCTGCATTTCGTTGCGGTTCAGACAGTTTTACAG
This sequence comes from Artemia sp. Qi Xiang Cuo, assembly GCF_049724085.1. NCBI lineage: Eukaryota > Metazoa > Arthropoda > Branchiopoda > Anostraca > Artemiidae > Artemia > Artemia sp. Qi Xiang Cuo. The sequence goes on along the minus strand of NC_142801.1, from coordinate 34,776,423 downwards.
TTTATGCATTTGAATATTTGTGTTTGAAACTAATATTTTATATTAGTTGATTTATGAACCCACCACCAAATCGGTTGGAATCTAAGCTTTTGTTAAGAGATGTACCAACGTATGAGGTAATGGCGACGCCGAAACCAAACTTTCGAATGAAAGTTCAGTTTAGCTAGCCGATACTTACCTCATACGTTGGTACATAGAGTCCCTCCCTCCTCCCCGCTCAAAGAGAGTTGAGGAATTATAAGGGACTTAGTTCAAAACAGAAACTGGTCTGAGTTGGCCATGGAGAGGTACTGGATAGTTGTGGAAACGTTTGTTTTTCGGAGGAATTGTGGTGTCTTGACCCCGTCTTTGTATTGCAAAACCGAAGAAAGCTTTTGTTAATAGATGTACCAACGTATGAGGTAAGTATCGGCTAGCCAAAGTGAACTTTTATTCGAAAGTTCGGTTTTTACTGTCATTGTCGTTTTCTAACCTTGCGTCAAAGTTTCTTCCTTTCGTTTTTCTTTCTTTCTTTGGCACAAAATAGGTTTGTGAAAGCAAAACTATGAGGAGCAGAACCTATACATTAAATGACTTGAATTCTTCTGTTGATTCCAAATATATAGCTATTATTACACTTAACGTCATCAAAACTTATTAACATGTTCTTAACGTGTTAGAAGTTATCAGTAAAAGGAAATTTCCATAACTTTAGAAAAAATGTGACATACAGCCTAAAAACGTATAATCTGACGAAAATCATACCGTCAGATTTAGGATGTGTGACGACACTAGAACACGCCCTCCATTTGCAAACATACAAGATAGTGCACTTCATTCAAATAGAGATGCCAAGTTCTGGTGCCAAACTTTAAATTTAAAATAAAGAAAAAAAGAGAGAGACAGTGAGAGATGTCATACCAAAGCGTCATTTCCACCATTTACTACTAGTACTGCTACTAACAATTCATCTCAGCACTAAGTCGCTGGAAATACGCCTACTGTTGGAAATACGGTCAACCAGCCGGGTACTCAGAACAATCCGTAGGCAATTTTTCTAGAAAACATCTAGCAAATTTTCATCCACTTTTCGGAGCGCCCATGCTTCAGAGCCATATTTGACCACTGTCTTCACTGCAGCTTCTAATATTCTAATCTTGGTTTGCAGACTTATCTTCCTATTCTTCCAAACTTTTTTCAACTGCGAAAAAACGCCCTGAGCTTTGGCTATTCTACTTTTAACATCTTCACTGCTCCCACCGTCTTTACTAATAATATTACCAAGTTAAGTGAAGCTGCCCACCTGATCATCTTTTCGTTGCCCAACGTCACCTTTTGGTCTTCCCTTATTCCTAGCCTTAGTGACTTAGTCTTCCTAACATTAATTTTCAAACCTATTCTAGCACCCTGAACTCGCAAAACCTCTTGAAGTTCATTCGTTTTGCTCACATCTAGGTCTCCCATTGCCTTTCCTGTGCTCTTTAAACCAAAGTCGATCCAAGTGATCCATATAAAGGGGAATCGGAACACAACCCTGCTTAACTCCTGATTTAATACAAAACCAGCTGCTAACCTTATTTTCTGTCTTAAACACAGAAATGTTATTCTCGTACATTGTACTAATAGCTTTAATGTATTTGTCTGGTATACCATACAAGGATAAGACCTTTGCTAAAGCTCTTCTATTAACAGAATCGAACGCTTGCTCATAATCTATTAAACTGAGGACCAAAGGTGTTTGACAACTCAGGCACTTCTCGATTGTTAACCTAAGAGTGAAAATTTGGTCGACATATCCTCTGCCTTTTTTAGAACTGCACTATTTTTCTCTTATAACTTTGTCTACAGCATTTCTCAGTCTAAAAGTACAATACTACGAAGTAATTTAGCATGTGCAGAGATCAGGCTCATACTTTGATAATTACAACACCCATTCTTATCACTTCTATTATATAGTGGTTTAATTAAAGTTTTTTTTAGTTTGTCTGGCACTTCCCCTTTTTCAAAAATCATATTCATAGTTTTCAGTAACTTATTCCTAACCTCAGAGCCACCTTATTTAGGAAACTCATTTACCACAGTATTAGCACCTGGAGCCTTATTATTTTTTAATCCTTTCAGTATTGTCGCTAATTCTTCCTCACAGAACAAATCTTCCTTCACATCCAAGGTATCACAAACTTTTTCATTTTCCTCTGTATCTTTTCCTGCAACTCTTTCTCGGTTTAGCAAATTCTCAAAATGTTCTGTCCATCTCTCTTTAACTCTTTCCTGATCAGTAATTGTGGCCCCGTTCTTATCTTTAACTGGGACAAGTCCGGATTAATTCTCAATTTATTAACATGCCAGTATAATACTTTGCTATTGTACCATCTAGTTGCATCTTCCAGATCCTCGGCAGTTTTATCCATGGTGTCCATTCCACAACTCATTAGTTCATATTTTAATGCTTTCTCAACTTTCTTTACGTTCCTTTTGTTTTCATATGATCTCATTCAAATAGTTCTTGTACAAGCCCCTTCTTCTCTCTAATAAACATCGAGCTTTTTCACTAATATTCCTAGCTGCAGTCCTAAATTTTTTCCCTAAGACAGCATCAGCAACTTCACAAATTGTTTTTCTAAAATTATTCCAACCATCTTCCACATTGTCAAATTTTAGACTCTCAAATTTAGTATTCAACTGTTCCTGGAAAGTTTCTCTCAAATTCTCATCCTGGAGTCTACTAACATCATAACTTCCCGGGAGGAAGTTAGCCTTCCGAAATTACAGATTTAAGATTTCAGACCCTAGGCACTATTTTTTTCTTTTTTTTAAAGAGAAATCACTTTATATACATAAATATTTACAAACTTCCAGAAGCCTGGTCATCCAGGCTTGTCAGGCACTATCTCCTTTCAACTTAACATCCTCGCCTTTTCTAAACAAAAAACAAACAAAAAAAGACGAGACACCTCTTGCTCACTCAATCCTCCGACGGGTACCATTAATATTCACTACCAATCCTTATACTGTTTGGCACTACTTTAGGTAAAAAAAAAAAAAACAAAAAAAAAACTAGATGGTGATCTTTACTTTTAACATCAGCAACAGCACTCCTATATAACCTAGAATCTTGTATTGATCCTGTCATTCTTCGGTGTACTATAACATAATCAATAAGGTTTGATGTCTTACCATCACGTGAATACCATGATAACTTATGGGCAATTTTATGACCAAACACCGTATTGATTATAACTAGATTGTTATACCACATAATTGCTAAAGTCTGTAGCCATTACCGTTTTCTTTTCCTACACCAAATTTACTTAGACTAGGATACCATCTATACCGATTTCTAACGACCTGGGCATTAAAATCTCCTAGTAAAAGCACCATATTTCTACCTAGAACCCTGTCTATTAGCTCCTGTAACTGTAAGTAAAATTCATCTGAGTCACTACTATCTCCCTCAGTCGGTTCTACAGGGGCATATACTGATACCCTCAACTTTTTAGTCATAAAATGAGCAATTACTATTCTATTATTAATACATTCCCAGCCTAAACAAGACTTAGCAGCTTCCTTATTCATCATTAGCCCTACTGTCTGTATATCACATCCTATCCACCATTTCGTGCAAAAAGTAACAATTTTTGCCAAAACACTTGAAGATTCTACTCGAGTAAAAATTATAAGGTAACCAGTCAGTTAAAAGAACACAGACAACAAGTCTGAGCTAGTTGTCTACAATATATAAGAATACTTCAATAAAGACGTTACCTAGGTCTTTCGTAAATGATTTTGATCACCAAATTTGATTTTGCAGTTTTGAAGCAGCTAAAGTTACAAAATTGAGGATAGAATTGCAGTATAAGCGTCCTAAAAAAGTACAGCTTACAGTCTAAATGCTTTTAACATGGTTTTCAGTTTTACCGAATTTTTTATCCAAAGATTTCTAAGCTTGTTCCTCCCCAAAATAAGCACAATTTTAGCACCACGGCCCCTAAGGTTGGGGCGGCATTTGCGTCCTGCTAAAAAATATAACTTTTTATTTTTAACACCTCTTCCCCCCCCCCCACCAAACTACAGTGGAATTTATGTCAAACGGGAGAAATATAACAGTTTTTATTTTTTAGCATCAAAGAAGAAAAAAAATCAACATTACGCTCAAATTTCCTGGAAGATTTTCTCTTTTTTATCACTAAACAACTTAGTTTCACTAATCTGGTAATTTTGCTTCTGCTAATTCGGTAATTGATTTTCACCAAAATTGAAATTAATTGGTGTTTGAAGTAACTAATCATAAATTTGAGCCTAAAATTGCAATTTGATAGTTGTAAAACAAAATACAGTGCATAGTAAAATTGTTTAAAAAATATTTTCCAATTTCAACCAAATTTTGTATTAAACAATTTCTGAGCTCCTTAGCTATCAATTTTAGGTTAATATTTCAATTTGGAAGTTCAAAAGCCAATCAAAGTAAGTAAACAACTCAGGAGTGGTTTTTTTTATATCCATAAAATTTGGTATTTAATGGTAACTATTTTCATTCCCGAAGCAATGTTATACGAATATCAAATTTGAATTTGTAAAGAAGGAGAGTTGAAGAAAGAAATAGCAAAATCCTCACATTTAAGAGATCCTGGATCAAACCGTTGGTAGTAACAAATACTAACAAAGAAGATCACGCCACATGAAAGTGCCACGTTCTAGCATTTGACATATAAAACACCTTTTTTAAACATCCTTAAAATGTTATCAAGCAAAAATTCTGAGAACCGTTGATAGGATATCTATATAGACTCCCAGTCTCAGAAGTGATAATGGCGAGCAGTATACCATTCTTCCCTAAACATAAATGCAGTCCATAAAAATAAACCGTTTTTCCAATGTTAAGACATAAATTAATGTCTTTACCCCATGTTTTCAAACTTTCTATGAAACATGCTTTAAATGAAGTGGATGAGCACTCAGTTATCACAGATTTAACCACTGATCTTCCTGCATTAAAAAGAATATAAACAAATATAGATGAATATATTACAAAGCGTAAAGTGTGGGTGCTGAGGGTACGAAATCTCCCTTTTTATTGTGGAGACGATGGTCTATTTTAAAAATTATATTTTATTTCGAAAAGACATTATATTTTTATTTCGAAAAGACAAAGACACAATATGAGCTTTTCTTTTCTCGAAGTATTTTTGTACAAAAGCTAAACTTTGATTCAAGACGGTCAGAGAAGGCATTCGCACTCCTTACATTTTGGGTAGTCTAAATTAAATAAAAAGACAAGTTTTTTCATATGAAACTAAAGAGCAACATCAAAATTTAAAATAAACAGAAATTATTCCGCATATTATGGGCCTGGTTCTTCTTCAACTCTGGCCCCTCTATGCTAAACTTAAATAGTACTTTATTAGAAGAGTGAGTGCAACAAATGTACGAGTTGAAAGCAAATGCATATCAATAATCTCATCCATCCTTGGGGCATTGGGAGAAATAGCTTTTATTCCTTTCCATTTACCCTTGTGTTTGAGAAGTCCTTCCTAAAGCGTAGAAGGCAAAATTCCAACTACAGCTTAAAGAGCGGATATTGAAGAGGGAGTAGCCTACCTCATATGAGGAATAATTTTATGAATGGAAGTTATCAAGTATTTTGCAATAGGTTGCATCAATATTTTGTTTATTTTAAGTTTTAATGTCGCTCTTCACTTCCATTTGATTTTTTTTTAACATCTAAGCAAGACTAGTAGTTTTTCATTTTATGGATACTTTTCACGAGAAAATTTTATTCTGAGTGAAGATTCTGGCTTGCAAAGATTCTGTTTTTATCAAGTAATTAAAAAAAAGATTTTTGCAAAATGAACAACTCAGCTATTGAAAAAGTCCCATTGTCTTAATATACCAATGCGCACTCAGTTGCAGATCTAGTGCGCGGATCCCCTCTTGGGTTGGGTACAGCTTTACTTTAGTGCAATCTTGACTTACATTTATACGAACCTGCCGAGCAAATGGCCAGCATCATTTATCCCCCCCCCCTCCTATTCCAAAATCCTGGATTCACCGTTGTGTACATCTTGCATGTACTACTGAATGTAAATGCTCTGTCAAAAGATTTGTACATACTGATTATTAGACAAGGGAATCTATAAGCCCTCTTTTTAAAACATAGGGAATGAAATGTTATCCAACCTTTGTTTAGAAACCAAAGCATAATTGAAACTAACCTCTAAAAGTTGAATAAGAGCTGGCAGCACTGCTAGTGGACGGCTGTCTTCTAACAGACAATCCAGTAGATGGGACTTTGGTAGACGAGATCTTAAAGAATTCTCGAAAGGCTTTTTTCCATGATCTTCCAGCTTTGCTCTGAAAATTTCTGCTGCCTCTTCTGGTATTCCTCGTTTTGTCACGTACACTGTAAAATTAAGATGTGCGATGCAATACTCAGTGACAAGCCAAACAACAAATCATCAACCTAACTCCACTATTCCTTAAATATGTCCAATTTTATTCTCCAAGAAAGGCATTTAACCGGACTTTGTTTAATTTCTGTCCATTATCTACATGATTTTTGGAATAAACCAGCTTAAGTAATCATCAACTGTTGCTATGATTCCAGTACTGTTAAGACTAAGGGTATGTGGGTGAAAATTTGAGAGAATGTAGAGGGGAAATTTGAAGTAAATCAAAACATACTATATGTGTGCAGATTGGCAAAAAAGCATGTCTCCGGAATGGATTAGGGTATTAAGTTGGAACTTTCAGAGAATACTTAAAGAGGAAGAGAAGGGCAGCAAGTTATGAACTTTGCCCAATGTTTACATATAGTATTGGTAATTGGGAAGTATACAGACGTTTTCTGGGGGAATTTTTTCTGATAGTGGGGAGTGGTTCAGGGGTGACGTGGGAGAATCTTTCTGTGGAGGAAGTTTTCATGGGGGAAGGGACATTGCTATGAAGGGGGTGCCGAATTTCCCAGCATTATTTAAAAAACGATCAAAATTAAATAAAAAAAAGTTTTCAACTGAAAAACTTTTCAACTGAAAAATTTTCAACATCAAAACTGAAAACGAACAGAAACTATTACGTATATGATTGGGTTCGCCCCCTCTTCAATAACTAGCTCTTTACGCTAAAGTCTTTTTAGTACTCTCAGAAGAGCTATTTATTCTAATTAATTGCCTTTGTGATTAAGGGTTCATTCTAAAAGAATTGGAAAAAATTCAAACTTTAGCGTAAAGAGTGAGGTATTTACTAGGGGGGCGAACCCCCTAATATACGTAATAAAAATATACGAATATAGAAGTTCGTTACGTGAGTTAATTTGTAAGTTACGTATATTTATTACTACTAAAAACGTTCGTAAATAAAATTAAACAACAAGAAAGCTATTTGGCCAAAACAAGTAAAATTAATATGCAAATTTCGGTTTAATTATTCATGTACGGTGAGCCAAAATCAAAACCTGCATTAATTTAAAAACGTTCAGAAATTAAATAAAAAAAACGAGTTTTTTTTACTCAAAGTAAGGAGCCACATTAACCCATAAAACGAACAGAAATTATTCCGTAAATGAAAGGGGCTGTCCCATCCTGAACGCCTCACTCTTTACGCGAAAGTTTGACTCTTTCTCACAACTCTATTTTTTAGAATAATAAAAAAGTTTAGCGCAAAGAGTGAGGCGTTGAGGAGGGGACAGTCCCTTTCATATACGGAATAATTTCTGGTTGTTTTAAGTTTTAATGTCGCTCCTCACTTTGAGTTAAAAAAAAAAACTCGTTTTTTTATTTAATCTACTTAAGAAGTGACATCAAAAGTATTGTTTTTTGGGCTATAAGACGCTTACGGATGGTAGAATTGATAAATAGCACGTAAATATGAGCAACAGGCTTCAAATGAGCCATTGAACGTTACTCTAAAAATTACTAGTAGGCCACTAGCCCCAGCTTTTCCACCTGAGACGTGGCACCAAAACTACTGTCTTTAGTGCCATTTGGAACTTACTGATGTTGGAATTTATAGGAAGGACGTAAATATGATCAATATGTTTCATATGAGCAATTAAAAATCTATCTAGATACCTGCGATACCAATACGCCCATAACAATACGCCAATACCAATGCGAATGATATCAATATGTCCCATACTGATACAGTGTACAGCCCTTTCCCCAGGGACTAAGGAGGGTCATATCATCACCAAAACCAAAGATATTTCAGAATTGTGATTGGATGACTTTGGGGGGAGTGGAGGGAGCCTTTAGGCAGGGGGCTAGTTGCCCTTCAATCTTTTTGGTCACATAAAAAGGACACTAGAAAATTTAATTTCCCTTTGATTGAGCTATTACACATCTCTCTATGATGTTCTGGTCACCCCCTAGCCTTGCTAGAAAAAAAGTCATTTTCCTTGTTGTTCAGGTAGGGGGGTTGTAATTTCCCATAACTAGGTTTTCGACCGTGCTGATTTTTCATTTTAATCTGACGCCATTTTTGAGGAGTTTCAGACTTTTTTTCGAATTCCCCATAATTTTCTTTTCGCAATAAACTTTTACTTTCAAGACAAACCGAAATAATAGTTACCATTCCTGAGTCAGTGTCAGATGGCATTTTTTTCACTAGGTAGTTTTTTTTCTAAGCCCGTTTTTTAACTTTTGGTTACTATAGGCTGTGACTCACTCTTCACTAGGCAGCAAGCGTTAGATTCTATTGATAGTAGAGTTTTAGCGAAGGCCTTATCATTGTATGGTATACCAGACAAATACATCAAAATGATTAGTGCTATGCAGGCCAACGAGAATAACACTGCTGCGGTTAAGGTGGGAAGTTAGGTAAGCAGCTGGTTTAGTGTTAAATCAGGAGTTAAGCAGGGTTGTGGTATATTCCCCTTTATATGGATCATTTTGATGGACTTTGTCTTGAGGAGCATAGGAAAGGCAATAGGAGAACACAGAATCAAATGGGAAGGAAAAACTTTCCTGGACTTAGATTATACTGATAATTTAAGCATCCTAGATGAAAGTATGGGAAAAATAAATGAACTTTTGGAAGCTCTGCGAGTTCAGGGTGCAAGAATAGGTTTGAAAATTAATGTTAAGAAGACTAAGTCGCTAAGGCTAGGAATAAGTAAAGATGAAAAGATAACGTTGGGTAACAAAACGATTGATCAGGTGGACAGCTTCACTTAACTTGGTAGTATTATTAGTAAAGACGGTGAGATAAGTGAAGATGTTAAAAGTAGAATAGCCAATGGTCAGGGTTTTCACAGTTGAAAAAGGTTTGGAAGAATATGAAGATCTGTCTGCAAACCAAGACTATAATATTGGAAGCTACAGTGATGACAGTGGTCAAATATGGTTCTGAATCCTGTGCGCTCCAAAAATCGGATGAAGATTTGCTAGATGTTTGTTAGAGAAATTTCCTTCGGATTGTTCTGGTTACCCGGCTGACTGACCCTATTTCAAGCAGTAGGCAGTACGAAAAGTGTGGTTCATCCCCGCTTTTTAGGGCTATTAATTAAAAAAAACTTTTTCCACAAAATAAGTTTTTCAAAGAAAAGTAGAGAACTCCATTAAACAAAGGATAAGCAAAAATAAAATCAAATAATCTACCAAGCGTGAAACTACCACAAATCAGCATCAATACATAAATGAAACCCAAAATGAACAGAAATTACAATAAATAACCGAGTCAAACTCAAAACGAGCAAAAATTAACATAAGTTGGGCTCAAAACTCCTATGCCTTCCCAAGGCCAGAACATAATTTGCACTTTAGTGAAACAAAATATAAATGTTTTTACTTTATAACTTTAATAAATCAAATAATATTAACATTTTGATTAATAAATATCAGTATATGCATATTAAACTGACAATGCACATTAATTTGTATTTTTTTCAGTAAACTGCAATTCAATTTCCAATCATATGAGCCCTTTTAGAAATTTCTAAAAAAAACTTTCTATATAAACCTTATATGCCCACAGGGCATAACTTACAAACCTTGCATTGAGGGCTCGGAGGCGGTTATCATCCTAAAAGACGTAATTTTCAGAACTTTCAACTGTGTTGAACAAAATGCATATCTCAAAATTTTGGTTGGATGTGGTTGGGAAAATGGTGGTCGTAAGAGGGGCGTTAGTCACTCTCCCATCACTTTCGACTATTAAAAAAGGCACTAGCCCTTTCAATTTCCATTTGAATGAGCCCTTTTGAAGTTTCTACGACAATGCTTTCAATAAGAACCTTATATGCCCCAGGGCATAAGTTACAACCCTTGCCCTGAGGGCTGTGGGGGGAAAGGTTGTCATCTTTAAAGACCTAATTTCCAAAACTTTGAACTACGTTGAATAAAATGGTTATCTAAAAACTTTGATTGGATATGTTTGGGGAAACGGTGGGTGTGAGAGGGGGGTTAGTTGCCCTCCAATCACTTTCAACTATTAAAAGGGGCACTACCCCATTTGTATTTCCAATCGAATTAACCCTTTTTCAAGTTTCTGCGACAAAGATTTCAATAAAAACCTTATATGCCCCAAGGGCCTAACTTATAACCCTTTCCCTGAAGACTGTGGGGGAAGTGTCCTGCTCAAAGGTATAATTTACTGAACGTTAAACTGCGTGGAACAAAATGGCTATATCAAAATTTTGATTGGATATGTTTGGGGAAATGGTGGGCGTGGAAGAGGTTTTAGTTGCTTTCCAATCACTTTTGACTCTTAAAAAGGGCACAAGCAATTTCCAATCGAATGAGCCCTTTTTGAAGTTTCTACGACAACGCGTTCTATAAAAACCTTATGTGCCCCCAGACAGAACTTACAACCATTGCCCTGAGGTCTGTGGGGGGTGTCATCCCCAAAGACCTAATTTCCAGAACTTAAAATTACGTTGAACAAAATGGCTATCTCAAAATTTTGATTGGATGTGTTTGGGGAAAAGGTGGGCGTGAGAGGGGGGTTAGTTGCCCTCCAATCACTTTCGACTATTAAAATGAGCACTAGCCCTTTGAATTTCCAATCGAATGAGCTTTTTTTGAAGTTTCTACGACAACGCCTTCAATAAAAACCTTATATGTCCCCAGGGCATAAGTTACAACCCTTGCCCTGAGGGCTGTGGGTGAGTGTCCTCCTCAAAAACATAATTTCTATGTGGAAATCAACTACGCTGAACAAAATGGCTATCTCAAAATTTTGATTTGATGTGTTTCAGGAAACGGTGGCCGGAAGAGGGGTGTTAGTTGCCTTCAAGTCACTTTTGACTATTAAAAAGGGCACAGGCGACTCCTATTTCCAATTGAATGAGCCCTTTTCCAAGTTTCTACGACAACTTCTTCGATACGAAGTGCCCTGCTCTAAAGGGAAAAAATAATACATTTTGCCAACATTGTTCTTATATGCCCCCAGGGCACAACTTAAAACCCTTGCCCTGAGGGTTGTAGGGGAGGATCCTCCTCAGAAACATATTTTCTATCTAGAAATCAACTACGCTGAACAACATGGCTTTCTCAAAATTTGGAGTGGATGTGTTGGGGGGAATGCTGGGCGGGGGGGGGGGGGCTAGTTGCCCTCCAATCACTTTCGACTATTAAAAAGGGCGCTAGCCACTCCAATTTCCAATCGAATGAGCTCTTTTCCAAGTTTCTACGACAACTCCTTCGATTCAAAGTGCCCTGGTCTAAGACCACGAAAAAAAAATATAATATATTGTGCCCACATCGTTCTTTACTTAGACAGCGCTATTGCGCTGCCTATGATAATGAGAGAAAGGTTGAAATGGCTTGGGCACGTTCTGCAGATGAAGGATGACAGATTGCCGAAGATTGTCCTTTTTGGTCAACCGTCAAGGGCTCAGTGGAAAGCAGGTGGACCGCGGCTGGGGTGGGAGGACGTCATACCGAAAGATTCAAGGGAAGCGGGAACTTCCAGGGAGGATGTAAATAGGCAGGCTTTGAATAGATTGGGATGGAGGAGGAGCGCGCGTAGCTGTGTTGGCCTCAGGCGGCTTAGTGCTACGGTGAGTTGTTAGTACTAGTAGTAGTCAGTAGTTATAAGAACAGCAAAAGAAAAATAAATATTTCGGTCCTCGAACGTGAAACATCTCTCCGCTATTTGAACAATGGCTTTTTAGACAAACACTCGTGTATATTTTAAAGAAAGTAGTATGAGCTAGGTGAATTAACTTTCGGGAATTAGCTTAAACATCAATTTCGCAATATCTATGAAATTTTCATTCACAAGGGAGGACAAATTTTTAGGGAAAACCATAAAAGAATCTTGAGGTATTTGAAGTAATTTAAGGGAGGGGGTCCTCTAACTCTTTAAATAGTTATGGATTAGTTAGTTATTTAAAAACTATATTCGCTAGCATTTGGCCCTATTTGGTCAACATTTCAGTTTTTTTTTTCACCAGAACATGGCACTTCGTTGCAGCGCAAACGAAAATGTAGCCATGCGAAAATGTTATCTTCCTTATTGCTCAAGGGGGACTATAAGCCTCAAATTTTTGGTTTTCGACAATACCAATTCCAAGTATGTACATATTATTTCTAATTGATATTATTTCAAGCGGTTTCAGGCTCTTCTTGATATTATAAAAAAAAAAAAAAATCCAATGAATTTGAACAAAATTACTATTGTCTAAGTGTTTGTTGGGAAACGGTTTTACTGGTCAGTCAAACAGTTCGTGGTAACGAACTGTAAGTAAGGAGCGACCCGGCTCAATGGTAACCGAAACTCTAAAAAACGGAATTTTGGTACCAATAGATACATCAAAAGAATCAGATTTTAATTTTGATTTAAAAAATATAAGTTTCATCGAGTTTAATTGCACCCATCAAAAGTTACGCACCTGAGAAAATTTGGCTGATTTTTGAAAAAAGGGGGAAAGACCCCCTAAACGTTATAGAACCTTAATTAAATTCATACTATCATATTCAGCGTATCAGATAACCCTACTGCAGAGGTCTCAAGCTCCTATCTACAAAAATGTGGAATTTTGCATTTTTTGCCAGAAGAAAGATCACGGGTGCGTGTTTATTTTTTTATTATTTATTTTCCCCAGGGGTAATCGTATTGACCCAGTAGTCCTAGAATATCGTAAGAGGGCTCATTGGAACTGAAATTAAAAGTTCTAGTGCCCTTTTTAAGTGACCAACAGAACTGGAGGGCAACTAGGCCCCCTCCCACGCTAATTTTTTTCTCAAAGTCACCCAATTAAAATTTTGAGATAGCCATTTTGTTCAGCATAGTCGAAAATCAAATAAATATGTCTTTTACGATGACTTAATCCCCCACAGTTCCCAAGGAAAGGGCTGCAAGTTATGAACTTTGCCCATTGCTTACATATTGTATTGGTTATTGGGAAGTATACAGACATTTTCAGGAAGAATTTTTTTCTGGTGGGGGGGGGGAGGGGGGCGGGAGAAGGGAGTTACTCGGGAGAATCTTTCCGTGGAGGATGTTTCTTTGGGGTAAGGGACATTTCTATGAACGGGGCGCCGGATTTCAAAGCATTATTTAAAAAACGATCAGAAATTAAATTAAAAAAACACGTACTTTCAACTGGAAGTAAGAAGCAACATTAGAACTTAAAATGAACAGAAATTATTACGTATATGAGGGGGTTCTCCCCCAAGCCAATACTTTGCTTTTTGCGCTACAGGTTTTTTTCTTGTTCTTTAAAAAGGGCTATATATTCTAATTAAACGGTCTTTGTGATTCAGGGGTTTGTGAATTAAATTTTATTTTAATTTTTAAAGCAAAGAGCGTGGTATTGACTAAGGGGAGAACCCCATCATATACGTAATAACATATAAGTAATAAAAATAAAAAAACAATAAAAAAAACAAGCGATACGGCTCAATAGTAAGCGAAACTTTTAAAAACGGAACTTTGATGTCAATAAATGTATCAAAAGAATGGGCTTATAATGCTGATTCTAAATATATGAATTATATTAAGTTTAGTATTACTCATCAAAGGCTACGAGCCTCAGAAAACTCACCTGATTTTTTAAAGAGGGGGAAACATCCCCTAAAAGTGAAAATTTTTTAATGAAAATCACACCGTCAGATTCATCGTATCAGAAAACCCTATAACATAGGTTTCAAACTCATATCTGTAAAAATCTGCAACTTTGTATTTTTTGCCAGAAGCAAAATATACGAATATAGAAGTTCGTTACGTAAGTTAATTTGTAAATTACGTCAGAACCAAATTTAGAGACAGCAATTTAGCAAAAGAAAAGTAAAATTTTTATGCAAATTTTGTTTACTTATTCAATGACGGCGAGCCAAAATAAAAGCTGCATTAACTAAAAAACGATCAGAAATTAAATAAAAAAAACAAGTTTTTTAAACTGAAAGTAAGGAGCGACATTAAAACTTAAAATGAACAGAAATTATTCCGTACATGAAAGGGGCTGTCCAGTCCTAAACGTCTCACTCTTAACGTTAAAGTTTGACTCTTTCTCATAACTATATTTTTTAAAACAATAAAACACTTTAGCGTAAAGAACGGGGCGCTGAAGAGGGACCAGCCCCTTCCATATACGGAATAATTTCTGTTCGTTTTAAGTTTTAATGTCGCTCCTTACTTTCAGTTTAAAAAACTTGTTTTTTTTATTTAATTTCTTTAAAGAACCGTTTCCTTTTAAATTTATGCTACTATGAGTCATGATTCCAACTTTGTAGTAGTTGCAGCTGCAACCTACTGGGTTGCATCTATTTTTGCAGCTACTACCAGAAGATTGGTAGCGGGAGTTCTGGAATAAGGGATGATACATACAAACTGTTTTATTTCTAAGATTACTAGAATTGTCCCATAAGTTAGAATTCAAAGATTTCCGCTATGACCACTTTCCTGTCAAAGGTAAGAAAACAAATAAACAAGGCACTTTTACTCATTCCCTTGTTAATTTTCTTTCTTTTCACAAACTAACGGACTGGTGATAGTAAGCTAATCTCATAGCTATTAATTATTATTCTGCCGTCATGATTTTATATCGTCTGCCCTGAAGATAAAGATTTTCTCAATGAAATTTCACTTTAAGGCTAGGCTAAGCTCTAACCGGTTTCTGTTTTGTATACCCAACCAATCCTAACCACGTTTCATTCTACCTTAATAACAACTAGGTCAAAACTGCTAAAAATGTGTGAAAAGACCCAAACCCATTATTTCTCTTTCCATCGGTGACTCCTTATTCGTGTTCCGTCCGTTGATTATGCACTTCAACTCGAATACACTCCTCAAAAGCTTTTATGAAATAACTAAAATATAAGTTTTTCCTTTAATTTTTTTATTTTTATATATTATATATAGTTATATTATTATTTTTTCTTATTTATTTTTATTATTCCACAAAACAAAGCAGAGAAGCTTTTGCTAATTTCGCCAGTGAGACCATTTAGGAAAGAATAAAAAACAATTACATCTTAGTTTTCAAGAAAAGTGGTATCAAATTTTCGTGAAATACTTGAAATAGAAAAATAATTTGATCCAAACTCGTTGAAGAATAATTTTCCTTTCAGAAAGAACAGAGCGATGTTAAAACTTATAACTGAGAGAATTTAACTTAAACGTAAGGGCGCTGCTGCTCGTCTCAGCCCTCTGCTTTCTACGCTAAAGTTTAATTTGGATCCGACACAAATTTCAGCTCAAAACTTCCCCTTTACTTAAATCAAACGCTATTCGTTACATTCTAATAGACTATAAATAAAGCAGAAGTTTAACTTTAGTTAAATAGCAATAGCCTACTTTTTAACAGTCAAATTACATTTAGGATCATGTTTGTTATTCCAATAATAATAATAATATTTTGTTACCCGTTAAAATGGAACAAGAGAGGAGTACAAAAAGACAAAAGAAAAAGATAAAGAAGAAAAACGAATTTACAAGACAAATAAAAACACATAAAAATACAATTTTAGACTCAATGCAGTACTTACTAGCAAGAAAAGACTGGTTGAACCTAGAAGAAACAAAAACAAACTGAGTTTTCTGGCGGATGATTTCAAACCACGGATGGCTTCTAACATTATTGTTGAACTTTGAGATCTGATTAAGGATTGCTGAAGTTGGGTCTGCTATATTATAATTCCTAATAAGAAAAGAATTTCGGGACCAAAGTGGGAGACGAAGTAGAAACTTAGCATAATTAAAGAAAACAGATCGAAGTTTACGTTTAACGCACTTGGGAAAAATTCTCCAAAAAGGACTCAAGTACAAAAAATGGGGGGAGTGCAATTGTATTATAAAGGCGAACTAAAATTTTTCTGTTGAACCTCAACTTATTTGACACAATTTAACTCTATGCAAAACCAATTCGCTTCTGTAGATGGTTAATAAGCAATCGACGGGTTGTTTTTAGAGTTGAACCGATAGGAAGGCCAAGGTAAGTAATGAACTGGACTAGCTTAACAGCTGTATTTGCAGGAGCAATCTTAAAACCATCAGGGACTGATTTCAATTGAAAAGCAGGATTTCCGACTTTTCTGCGTTAAACTCTAATCCGAGCTGGTTATAGTCATTCTCGAGAATGGTAAAGTTTTCCTCTGTACCTGAGACAGCGCGACTCGAATTAGATATATCATCCGCGTATGATATTACCGAAACATAGATATAACGCTAGAATCCAGTTGTCTTACATCTCTCTTGCCCTCAAATTATTGTATTATTAAAAGCGGTAGGTGAAGTTATTGCCCCTTGTCGAGGGGCAAATTGCCCCTAATGTGCAACGTTGCTCTTCCCTCTCCTACAAAGAAACACTTTTTTGTTCGGTTCTGGCCATTTGTTTTGCAAATATATCATAGTTAGAATATCAATAAATTGATAGTACAAACTGCACAGTGATGAGCTAAATAACGAAACATTTGACTCCGTTGGGGTTTGACCTCTTAAAGTGGCATTTTGTTCAAAAACAAAAAGAGAGAGAATTCTGGCGATGAAGAAAACAAACAGGACTACGGCCAGTAGAAGCAAAAGACAAAAGTAAGTTTTTTTTCATAATGCGTACTGATACTCAAAGAGAGTCGTTATCTCATAATACTTGCCATTGCGACCTTTGGTTCAACTTGGTCTAACATTGTGTTCAGCAGCTCGATACGACAAAAAATAGTAGTTTATTAAGGTACAGTGTTTGTCGCTTATTGAAAAGGGCACTCGAACAGA
Source organism: Artemia sp. Qi Xiang Cuo (assembly GCF_049724085.1). Lineage (NCBI taxonomy): Eukaryota > Metazoa > Arthropoda > Branchiopoda > Anostraca > Artemiidae > Artemia > Artemia sp. Qi Xiang Cuo. The sequence continues at coordinate 34,759,296 of NC_142801.1, read as the reverse complement.
AAATTAGTTGAATGAGCTTTATCTTTATAATTGATGTCTAACTATGCAATCAATCAGGTCGTGGTAACGAATTGTAACCCCTTCTACTGAGGTTTCGAGGCCTTATATAAAAAAATGCCAAATTTTATATATTTTACGAGAATAACAGCTCGTTCAATTAGAATTCAAAGTTCTAGTTCTCCTTTTAACGTTAAACAATGATTGGAGGGAAACCAGCCTTCATACCATGCCCTTTTTTTTGCTACCCACCCACTTTTGGCCTCCCAACACATCCAATCAACAGTTAGAGGCAGTTATTTTTCTCAGAATATTCGGAAGGTCCAATAAACAGGTCCCTGACGACAGGACTCCCACATTAACTGGGGAGGGCTAAAAAAAACTATGCAAATTGTTCACAGACAGGTTTTGTAGTGGAAATAGAGGGAATATCTGATCTCGGGAATCTGACTTGCTTAAGACTTTCAGGAATTATTCTCATTGACAAGAGGACCACACATTTTTTTCGGGGTGAGTGTTAGAGATCCCAGAAATGTTCCAAAAAGTTTTGTTCCGGATAAGTTTGAAATTTATATAAGCAAGTCGGGGCTAACACACACCTAATGCACAACAAACTGTTTGGGGGCACAGGCTCCGGAAAATGGGACCAAAAAATGTCCAATTTCTTTTTCGTTCGTGCCAAAACTTATAGCCCCAAGTCCTGCACTAAGAGGACACGAGTGCAAGAAAAAAGAAACATTATTTGTCTGTTTCCAAAACGGGGCCCAACAAAGTGCCGAAAACTTTCATTCTGAACGACTTGAAACTTAAAATCACAAGTTTCACGACCAAGAGACAAAAGACAATTTTATTTTAGAGCTTATATCCCCTGGAAAAATAGGGTCCAAAAATATTAAAAAAAATTCCAATTGTCTTAACACTTCTAAGAATCGTTCTTCACCTAATTGGACCAAATCTTTTGTTAGGAAGGAGTAGGGAAGGAGTAGGGTGCTAGGATGCCTGGAAGTGGGCCAAAAAACAGAATGTTCTTGATCATTCTGAAATATACAGCAGTAAGTCTCTTTGCCAAAGGGATACCAAATAAAAAAAGAGAGAGACCTAATGAAGAAATATTTAATTCTAGGGTATATTCACTCCGGAAACAGGGTGCCAAAAGGGTAAAAAACTTTCGTTATGAATGGCTTCGAACTTTCAAGGGTCGTAACCTCGGCTAATAGGATCATGCATTTTGGTTGAAGAGAGGGGTGTTAGAGGGCTCGGAAACGTTCCAAACACCTCGTCTTTCCTAATCTGTTTGAAACTTGCAGTCGCAAGTCCTCGACGATGAAGAATCTAATACAGTATATATAAAACAAAACTAGTTTTGGAACACAATACCTTCAAAATGGAGCCAAAAAAGGCCAAAAGTTTTCTTTGGTCAGTTCAAAAGCTATATATTTAAATCGTTGGGCCAAGAGAATCTCAGTGTACAACAAAACTAGAAGAAAAAAACAAATAGTAGTCCTCCACCAAAAAATTGTTTGTGGGGACAAATAATTGTCCCCCAATAGTGTTTCACCGAAAAAGGCAAGTTTTTCTTATGAGATTGTATTTTTCGACGTCTTTAAAACTTTGGCCACTATGAGCTTTCTCCGTACTAGGGTAAAGATTTTGCTGCAACCATGACCTTCAAGTGTGTTCGGGTCCTCGGCCTGAAAAGTTCTGCTAACTTTCAAGTATATAGGACAGAAGGAAATTTGTTGTTTTTTAGACGGGGGAATAGTTTTAAATCGAACCGGAATAAAAGAAGAGACATATAAGAATTGACCAAGAAATAAAGACCCTTTCATTCGAGTCAGTTTTTGTCTATTCCGACAAAACGGGCTGAATCACATTATGTTGTTATTTTATTGATTTGAGGAGGTCTGAGCTGATTATGGTTGATTTGAATGGGGTTGAGTCAGACAAATTTGGGTTAAACGGAAATTGAGTTGAATGGGAATTGAGTTAAATGAGGGTTGTATTGCTGAGAAGGTGAGTAGAATGAGAGTTGAAACAAACGGGGTTGATTTGTACAAGGATTGGATTACACGGAGGTTGAGTTGAATGAGGGTTCAGCTGAATGTGGTTGAGTTGCAGGGATTTTGAGTTGAGTGAGGGTGGATTTGAACTGGGGTTGAGTTGCAAGAGGGTTGAGTTTTAAAGGGTTCAGTTGCACGAGTGCTCAATTAAACGGGAGTTGAGCTGCATGAGGGCTAAGTTGCACAAAAGTTAAGTTAAACGGGGATTGATGTTAAAAAGGAGTTCAGTTAAACGGGCTTGTACTGCATGAGGGTTCAGTTGAATGGGGGCTCAGCAACACGACACAGTAACACGGAGGTTCAGTTGCACCTGGGGTAAGATGCACGAGGGTTCATTAACAAGGTGTTTACTTACGCAAGGTTTCAGTTGCAGCGGAACCTATAAAAAGTGTTGTGATCAGACAATATTTTCCGTTAATATGACAAAAGCCTAGAGGACGACCCAAAAACAGATACCAAGTTAATGGCCTTTTAAGCTTCCTTCAGGTGAATACAAGTAAAATATTGAATAACAAAATTTACAAATTATGAGGGGTCATCGGGATCTTAGAGTCGCCTTGATGGGGCATGGCCCAAAATCAGATTGGGAACCACTAGTCGAGGTATTTAGTTTTATGGATTATCTGCGTTTCGGGCAGCATGAACGTCAAAGAATATAAAATAGAAATAGTGTACACTTACAATTTTCCTTTTTGGTTCGAGCCTAGGTCACTTGAAACTCCTTCATCTGTCTCGACATCACTGAAGTCCATCCATTCATCGCTTGTTTCACTTCTTCTTTCGTTTCCCGATCTAGAGCAAGTTATGCTAGGTGCCGGGGATTCTGGCAATATTTTTACAGGTTTGGGTAACTGATAGGAAAACAGTTCATCAATGTCTTCTGTAACAATAACAAAAAAAAAAATATCAATAAAAGTTACGAATAATTAAAACTTAGACTGACAGAAATTATACTAGAATTGAGATTCAGTGAAGATAGAATCAGAGATGTGGGGCACTGGTCTTGAGCATCCAAAACACAATTATTGAAAAGATTGGGAGATGATACTGCTCCTTGGCGTGCACCTTTCAAGACTGAAATGAATTTCCCACGGGCAACAGGGGGCATATTTTTATCCGGAGGTAGTTATTTTTAACCGAACACAAAGTCGAGAGTACATATCTCGAAGACAGTGAATGACCGAGGAATTCAGTCCACGTTTGGCCGCTTTGAGGAGTATAACTGGATGGATGAGGGAATCAATGGCACGTGTGATATCATGACTAGCGAGAACAAGACATTCTCCTGAGGATTCGAGATCAATTAGTGCATTAGCTACAACTTTGAGAGCGTCATCACAACCTATTCCCCGCTTGAACCCGACTGGTGAGTTGGGGTGTAACACGTCTCTTCAAGTTCAGATCAGAAAAGGAGCTCGAAGACCTTGCAAAAGGGGTCGACATCGTTATAGGTCGAAATGATGTACATTCTGGATCCGCTTTTTCTTTTTTGGGAATTGGGATAAGGTCTCCAATGCAGAAAGAAGAGGGTACGATTCGCTGTGTAAAAATCATCTGCATTAAAAGTGCCAAATGTTGGACTAATGCCTCCCCACCAAATTTCAAATGTAAAGAACTGATGTGGTCAATACCAATGGATGATTTAGGCTTTAAATGTCTAATGACATCTTCAATCGATGCTGCGCTAACAACAAATTCTTTATTGGGGCTGGTAGCAAGGAAATGATCTAACTCAGCTTCATAAAAGAGTTCAAGGTGCTGATCAGGAGTAGCAATTTCGGATTCATACTAGGTATACCATTCCTCATCATGAATGTCAGCAGCAGATAAAGATCTTGGAGACCTATCTTTGCGAGAAATATTTCTAAAAAGAAGATTTTTATCATTCTTAGCGCGTGCCGAATTGTTATTTACTAGGTTTCTACGATGAAGAGTAAGAACCTTGGAAAAATTTCTCTTTTTAAAAGACGAACAAGATTCACAGCACTAGTCAATGGAATGTCACAATCCTTCCAAACATTGAACAAAAATTTTTTCTTCAAGGCAAGAAGCTGCGAGATCAGGGTTCGAAGGCTATTTCTTTGTTCTTTTTAAGTTATAATATATCTCTTTACTTTCCTTTGAAAAATATCACAACTTTTCATTACAATGCTTCAGTACGTAGGAACAGTCAATTTTACTGCATAAATGGTTAATAATAACATTCATTTGTACGACTACATAGGAACAAATAAGCGACACGCAACAGTATGTCAGCCGAAACTGGGAGGCTATATAAATAGTTTTTTGATTATAGCAAATTGACATTTTTGGACTAAAATTTTCGTTTTGCGGCACTTAATGGCAGAAATTGGAATATTAATCTGGTTTTAACTCTTCTTTGCTTTAAAATGGGACTTTTCTTTCAACTTCCGGTTGAAAGAGATCTCAACCGATCCTCAACGTCTACAACTTCAATGTGTCAAGTCCTGAGGGAGAAAAAAGTGTCAACAGTCTAACAGCAAATAAATATGCATCAGTAAACACTCTTCACGTGAAAAATGTGAACTCTCGTTTTTTTGCAGACCGTCTTTACCATCAATGGTATGAAAACAAGAACTTCTAAAATATCTATAAATACACTGTTTGCTCTGTTTTGACTTTTAAATAGTTCTGGATTAACTAACCGAGCTATTTCTCTTTCCTACTGGACTAATCGAGAAATAGTGTAGGATAATTGTAGTTCAAACAAATTGTAGGACAGTCTTGGAGTGACTCTCCTACTTTCCTTCCACTGCAATCATGCAGGTATGTGTGCAAACTACCAGAAAAGACATTAACCTTTCTGAATCAAAAAGACAAGGTTTTCCACATGTAAGAGGATTGTAAAAACACTTTTAACCCCCCCCCCCTCCTCCCACTCCTCTCCCCTGGAATACCAAAAATATACACATATTGGAACACTTTGCCATATTCATAATCTGAACATTCTCTTTTCAGATTATACGTTTTCTTTTGATAAGACATTTCAGTCTCTTTTATTTGTCTCAGTGCTGTCAGCTATCTTTTATAGTACATATCAGCATTTTTCCTCGAATTAATGACCTAACTTTAAGCTTCTGCTGAAGCTCGCCCAGCGTCGAGCGTTGAGACCTTCCGTCTCTACATGACACGTTTTTTAGGCAATAAGAAAACTTGGTTAACTGAAATAGCCAATCGATTAAAAATAACAGTACTTCTAATTTTAAAAAATGATACTCAAACTAAATCATCGGAAATTAATTATGGGAAAGACATCATGGTTTAAAATAAAAGGTCGTGCTTTGTCTCTGATTTACCAGTTGACTATAAAATTTTGGACAGCTTTCTGCAATCATATTAAACTAACATTCTTCCTACCCTTGGAACATTTCCAACCCCAAATATTAATTGATATGTTCTATGTTTTTCACAAATAGATCTTAATGCAAAAGGCTTCATTAGCAGTTTCGCTGAGGATGGAAACACTTTTATCTACGTTGATTACGCTTTTATCTACGTTGGTAACGCTTTTATCGACGCTTTTATCATACATAGATGATCAATTTTCCCAACAGATCGATTTTCTAAGAGCTGAATACTACGCAGCTGACTTCAGTCGGAAGTTCCATATTTGTTTTAATTTCTATGTTCTTTAGTATAAATCAAAATTGTATCTTAGAGTGGTTTTTCAGAGACTACTTACACCTGTAGATATGTACCTGAAGTCCAGAGATAATCATGAAATAGTTTAATCAAATCCTCTTTTGCTATAAGAATCGTAGGTATTAATACAGGTTAAGACACTCTATGACAAAACATTGCAGTAATGATAAATGATTTACTATTACTGAAGAAATCTATAAGCATTTCATCCATGGTTTACGTTTTCGTGTCCAACCCTTAGTACTTGCTAAATCATCCGGTAAACGAGCGATCCACGGGCCATTGTAACTATTTAGAAATAATAACTGTCATTCCGATTATCTTTATAGTAAAGGTTTATGGCGAAAAAAAAATGGAAAATTCAAAAATGAGGCGGAAAAATCTCGAAAATGGCGTTGGATCAAAATGAAAAGCGCATCATTGGAATCACAATGGTCGAAAACTCTATTCGTTACTTGCATGGGAAGCACTGCTGGGTCATCTTTTCTCCCCAGGTTTGAAGAAATCATCATATCTAACCCCATTTTTAAGTAACAAAAGAGGTCGTGCCAGAGCAAAGTGGTGTTTCTTCCCATTTTTGTGCCACAGAACATCAATTTTCGCCCAGAATGGTGTAAAAATGTCAGAAAATGAACATTCCAAAATTTCTAATCGATTTTCATGGTCTAAAACCATGAAAAAAAGACTTCGAGCCTATTATCTTGATAAACCACAGCAAAGTGACATTCTCTGCCATTTTAAGCCACAAAACCTCCGTTTTTGCCCAGAAAGGGTCAAAATGTCGGAAATCGAAATTCTAATACAGCCAATCGATTCGTCACGTCTTAAACCCTATACAAGGGGCCTTGATCCCCCCTCTATCTTTAATATATAATATAACATGAATACTATGGTGAGATCCGTGCATATTCATAAACCGTCTGCTGCCAATGCCATGAATGCAGCAGCGATTGCCAAGATTTGAAATAAACCGTCAGAAGATGATGAAAAAAAAAGAGATTGCTTCACAGTAAGGGAGTTTTTTTGCCACTTTGTCGCACAAAACATCAATTTTCGCAAAAAGAGGGTCAAAATGCCAGGAAATACAAATTCTAATGTAATTGATCAACTTTTCATGGCTTAAAAGCTAAATTGGAAGTTTTCAGCCCCCCTTATTTTGAAAACGGTTTTCATAATGTAGGGATCAAATTTGAGAGTATTACGGGAATACCAAAGTTAATACGGTCTTAATCCATAAATTCTCAGCTGATGATGACATCGAGTGCTGCAGTGACTAGTAATGTTTTTGATCAATCTTCAGCAGATGATGATCTTTTCAAGTAATTCAAAGATATTGCAGAAATGCTATTTCTGGAACCTAAATGCGCATAATAACAGCAATGACCAAGAAAAAGCTTACAGCATCTAATAAAACTAATGACGAATTATAAGGCATTCAGTCTTGGTAGAAAACTTCCAAACCGGCCCAATGAAAAATATATGGGGCGCAATCATTGCATTGTAGAGCCTTCCTTGTGAATTCTTATCGAACTACCCTTTCATTTGTCAAGCCTACCATAAGTCTCAAACTTATTCCTTGATAGCTCGAATAATAAGAGTTCGCATATTCTTCATTGACGCAACACAATTTAGTTTCAGATAACTTAACGTATCCGTACGTGTGATTGAAGATGAACCGACTAGAAGAGACTCATTTGCTGCGGAGTTTGGAAGAAATAGACTGCATTTGGTTTTAGAAGCCTCTGAGGAAAGACCTATGTCTGAAAGACTAAACTGGACAAAATTAATGGTAGTTTGAAGTGAACCAAACTCTTTAGCTAGCAAAACAATATTATCAGCGTAAGATAGATGGGTGATATCAATGAGCAATCAATCATTAAAGGGGGAATGTTTCTAGTAGCTGTTCGGATAGGGCAATTAAATACAACTGGACGAATAACCGAACCTTGTTTGACCCTTTTCTTTACTAGAATACGATCGGTAAGATGAATATCCGAACACGTTTTAACGTGAAAATTTATATATCATTGCAATAAGCAAGAACCAATAAAAAGATTGACACCAGGAGGGAGAGCAATAATGGCATGATAATGAAGGACGTAGTCTAAGGTTTCGAAAATGTCTAAGGCACACACACACAAACTTTTCTTAACCAAACAGTGCCGATCAGCAATATCAAGGAAATTAGTAGGTATATTTTGGACTCCAATGGCATTTCTGAGCCCAAATAGATTGTTACCGAAATTCCAACGCAAATTAATGAGCGGGACGGGGGAGGGGGGGAGGTTCAAAAAGTTTGGTAATTATTAAACAAACAGTAATTGGCCTACACAAACTACAAACTGAAGAGTCTTTATCCTTTTTTATGTCAGTTACATCGTCTTCACAATGGGCTTTGAACACAGATTGTTCAGGCACAATTATCTGGAACAACAGGGAAATACGGTCAAACAGGTACAGGAGCAAAAGGCGTTGGGTCCATTTTTGGGCACCCCCTCCCCTTTCTACAAACAATGTGTACAATCTTCATGATGCAGAGAACAGTTTCTGAATATTTCGAAGTAATCTGACTACCAGGATCAAGCATGCCTCCTTTTCCATTATTAATTAAAAAAAAACTTTTTCCACAAGATAAGTTTTCAAAGAAAAGTAAAGAACTCCATTAAACCAAAAATGAGTAAAAATAAAATCAAATCATCTACCAAGCGTAAAACTACCACAAATCAGCATCGATACATAAATGAAACCCAAAACGAATAGAAATTATAATAAATAACCGAGTGAAACTCAAAACGAGCAGAAATTAACATGAATAGGGCTCAAAACCCCTATGCCATCCCAAGGCCAGAACATAATTTGCACTTTACAGAAAAAATACAAATGAATGTGCAGTGTCAGTTCAATGTAGAAATGCTGATATTTGTTCTTCCAAGTATTAATGATATTTGATTTATTAAAGTTATAAAAGTGAAAACATTTAAATTTTTTGTAAAGTGCAAATTATGTTATGGTCTTGAGCAGGCATAGGGGTTTTGAGCCCTACTCATGTTAATTTCTGCTCGTTTTGAGTTTGACTCGGTTATTTATTGTAATTTCTGTTCGTTTTGGATTTCATTTATTTATCGATGCTGATTCGTGGTAGTTTTACGCTTGGTAGATTATTTGATTGTGTTTTTGCTCGTTTTTGGTTTAATAGAGTTGGAAAAAGATTTCTTAATTAATCTCTGTTCGTTTTATATTGACATAGTCTTTTCAGGGAGAAAGAAAATAATTTTGCCTGCTATTTGTATTCTGGTAAAAGTTTTCAACAATTTTTAACAGCATACACCCTTTTAAAGATCTGGACACAAATAGCAGTGTTTAATTCAGTTATATACCTCCTCTAGTTGACCTGAAAAATAAAACTTGATACCATTCGGAAAAATCTACCTATGCTCTTTGACAGCTTAAATATACTTACATTCTTTTGATTTAGTTTAATTTTAAGAGCTGAAGTAGTAATAGAAGCAGCCCCAAAGTTTGAATATAATGTCCTCAGTGTTCTTGGGATAGCCTACTGCTGGGGTGTCTTATTGGCAATCAGCATACACACAGTGCTTTTTTATTTAATCTCAAGGCAACATTTATTTTTTAAACATAGGGGGAAAATTGCATAGCTATGGGGGGTTGACCTGCGCAATAGCCCTAGAGATACAGTTACAAGACCTTTCAGCTATGCTGAACAACATGGCTATCTTAAATTTTGATTGGAAGTGTTTGGAAAATTATGAGCTAAAGAAGAGGGCTGATTGCCTTCCAATAATTTTTTTCTATTAAAAAGGTTACTAGATCTTTGAATTTCAAATCAAGGTAGAATCTTTAAAATTTTAATGACATTACTCGCTATGATACAGCAGCGCTGCCTCTGGTGTTGCTTATATGCCCTTTTAATACATGCATGCATATATTTTTCCCGTTTAATTCCCCCTAAACGTTTCAACTTAATGCCCCTAGTGTCATTAGCTACAGTAACCGTAGAAGTAACATAAAAAGTACACACATAGTGTCTTCTGGCTAGTTCAAAATCTGTCACAACTTACCCTGAAAGATCTAACTTAATAGTGTAAGCTGTTATTGTGATATTGCTTTGTCACCCTATTGACAATCTACATGATCATGGTTCGTTTGGATTTAGTTCAGTATCCGCCTAAATATTCCTTGAAAGCTTGACCTTAATGCCCTTAGCCTGTGTAGTAGCAATAGTTGTTGTAGCAGTAGTAGCATTAGTGGCAGTATGCACATAGCACCTTTTTTTTCAACATCCCCTTCAACCCACGATAAATTTTTTAACTTAATACCATCAGCCGGTCCTGAAGCATTGTTAATACGTCCTCTTGACAAACTATGTGGGTCACAGTATACAGAATATACCAGTAAGCTTATCGCAGATCATTTCTGGTCTTCGTTCTCGTTGCGAACAAAAAGCTCCTCCCACTTATTTCTGAATTAGCGGGAATGCAGGTTAGTCTATTTACGATTGTTTCAATGCACTTTGATGGGAACAGACGGAAACAGACTAACCAGCATTCCCGCTAATCTGACTTCGCCTATGTTTATATCTGCAAAAACGTTCTCCGGAGCACTCGCACCCCGGTCCGGGTTTTTATAATGGGTGAGATAGAGAATGATCATACTGGATTATATATGAACTGTGATGTGGGTATAGTGTGTTTAGATCTATTTCAATACAGTTACAATATTGCCCAAAATTTTCGTCTTAAGACCCTTAGGTTTATTAGTAGCAGTAGTAGCACCAATAGTTATAGTAGTAGCAGTAGAGTTAATAGTAATAGTCTTAGCTTTAGTAGCAGTAGCAGTAACAATATAAGTAGCAGTAGTAGTAGTTGTAGGAGTAGAAGCAGTAGCATTATGATGCAAATATTGTCTTTTGGTTAGTTCAACATCCCCCACAGCAAGCTTTGTAAGTTTTAATTTCACACACTAAACTGTTACTAAAATATTGCTGATATGTGCCACCTGTAATATACTAAAATATTGCCACCTGTATACGGATGGCAGGTTGTCATCCGTACAACATAAATTTTCAGAAATATTCTCTGAAAATTTCACCTTCATACCCTTAGGTATAGTTGTAATAGTAATCGCTGCAGTAGTATAACTACTCAACATAATACAATTGGTTCTAGAGGTTTACCCCCTCCACCGGCGATTACCCCCTACCGGGAAATACCCCCCCCCCCCCGCGGAAAATACCCCCCGGAAAATACCCCCCGAGGAAAATAAGCCTTTCCAAATTGGATTTATTTGAGTTTTATTTTTTTAATTTCCGTAGGGGGTTTTGGAACTTGTGGATTATGCGCCACTCACTCAAGTTTACGCTGTGTAAAATTCGAAAACACACCGGTTTTTTTGTTAGTTTCTTCGTTTTTTTTTAGAAATAAATTTGGGCTACAGATTTACACATTAGGGGGGGGGGGGTAAAGTATAGCGAGTGTCCATGCAAAATGTGTTTGGTGCAATTATTCTGCATATTAGATAGATAGATAAATAAGCGTATTTTAAAGCCAAATATACGGCCATGAACACTGTAAAATAACATAAATGAATATAATGAATGAGGGGGGGGGGTTAACCCCCCGGAAAATATCCCCCCCACGAAAAATACCCTCCCATGGAAAGTAACCCCCATGGAAAATACCCCCTCCTTGGGAAATGCCCTCGCGGAAAATAGCCTCCCCCCCCTGTGGCAAATAAGGTTTCTAAATTTGACACTTTTATTTGAATTTTTTTTTTCGTTGAAAAGTGCTAAGGAACAGGAAAAAGAGGGATTTACACACCAGAAGTATCTTAAAAACATAGAAAAAAAAAACGCAAATCTATTTTTGTTGAAAAGACCTTCATATAAAACTTTTGCAGTTTTTGGCAGTAACGGGTGCCAAACAAAAAAAAATTGAAGAAGAAAAAAATATAGGACTAGAATCATCAAAATTAAGCTAAAACATATGGCACCAAAAAGCTTAAGAAGGTTTGGCTATCCTTTGAAGGATAGTTGGCTTTGGGAACCAACATATTCTAAATTGTTTAAGTTTTTACGGACAAAAGCGTTGTCAAATTCTACGAGTTTGTTTTTCTTATCTTCCAAGTGTAAAACTACCACAAATCACCATTAACAAATAAATGAAACCTAATCAAACTCAAATCTAATATTTCTGTATGCTGTTCAATTACTCCGCGGTTATTAAAAAATATTTAGTTTTACGCTTATGTTTTTAAGAGAATTTTAATTGTATACCGAAAGTTACTAATGTCACAAATGGTGTAAGACTATGAAAAGCTTTATAGATTCGTTTAGTGTTGTCAGGCTACGCACCCACTTTTGACTCCTTGAATCAATAATCCTGTTTTTTATACTTGACTTTTGTGTTTTCAGTAAAGCGCTATTTTTGTATAATCAGAAAAGCACAGGGAAACATAATTAGTGCGTTTATTTGAACTAATTATATTAATATATATTAAATAGGCTGTGAAGTAATAATTTTTGTCCCTTTTAAGTTTCAACTTCGCTCTTTACTTCCCTCGGAAAAACTTTGTTTTTTTTTAATTAATACTATTAAGACTAATCGAGATAATAATTACCATTCTCGAGTAAGCTACAAGTAAAAATTTTCTTTCACTAGCCAGTTTTTTTTAAATACATTTTTTAATTGTTGCTTACTATGGGCCGTGGTTCGTTCTTTACTAGGTTGCAGTTACCACTGTGACCATGATTCTCATATGCAAATTTCACTCAGGTGTTTATCATAATGTATGTGAAGATGCAGTTTCTGCAAAAATCGTATTTTGTTTTTAATATCATGGTTTTTACTTACAAAAATAACGTAGATATAGTAATATCGTTTCCAATGAAGCCTTAAAACGTGTCTCTATGATGTTCTAGCGCCACACTAGCAAAAAAAAGAAACAAACAAAGGAGGAGAGTAGAATGGCCCTTATTGATCTGAACAGGACCACGTGGTCCTGTCAGCATTTTTAATGCTGACGGGGCACCATCTATGAGCATAGACTCCCTAGGGGAGATGGATTTCTGAGAAATTGATTGCGTAATCGATTGGGAATTTGGAACACCTGTGCTGTCAGTCATTAATCAAATTGTTTCCAGGCAAAGTTTAATAATGTCTGACAGGTACTGTCAAAATTTCTCCAGGAATAGATCCAAGTCATTAATGTCTTTGCCTCGGAAACAACTCTTTTGGTCGAACTCCAAAGGATATTAATAACCAAACGCCATGGAAACAGTTCTCCAAGAAACATCTTAGCGATGAATTGCTTTAGCGCAGGAATCAGGTTTCTTATTAATTTGAAATGCATTAGCGCAGAGATGCCAAAAACAAAAGGAACACGCTGAAATTACGTTTAGGGATTATTTGGGCGAAACTGTTTTAGACAGGTTATGGAATTATTTCGGCGAAACAGTAAGAGACATTTTAAAAGATGATTTTTGAAGAGATTTTGGAAGAGGATTTGAGGGTGAAACTCTGTGGTCGTTATAATACACAAGTTTCATTTGAACAGTGTTGTGAGGTCCTCTACCCCAACCCCAAAGGGTTCCAATCCACCTACCCCAACCCCGAAGGAAGCCCCCGGTCCTCAAAGGTCCCCCGGGCTCCCAAAGGACCACCCGGCCCTCAAGGGTCCCCGGACCCCCCGGGGCCCAAAGGGCCCCTCCCCCCCTGACCCCCCAAAGGGGCCCCTCTCCCTCCATCTTCCTCCCTCCTCCTCCTCCTCCCCTCCCCCTCCCCTCCTCCCATCCCCTCCTCCTCCTCCTCCTCCTCCTCCTCCTCCCACCTCCTCCTCCCCTCCTCTCCTCCCCTCCCCTTCCCTCCCCCATTTTATATACTTTTTTTGTGCATTGAGACACAGAACGACCCCCTCCCCCGGCCCCTCCCCCCTCCAAAGGTCTGATTTTTCAAAGTTCATTTTGAATTTCCTTCGTTGAAATGCAAGAGTTGGAATGTTTCAGTAGTGTTTTGTTGTGGTTTACATTGTCACAGTTCAATTTTATTGATTTTTCTAGTTTCATTTTGAATTTCTTTCGTTGAAATGCATGAGTTGGAATATTTCAGTAGTGTTTGGTTTTGGTTTACCTTGTCACAGTTTCATTTTCTTAATTTTTAAAAGTTCATTTTGAATGTCAATCGTTGAAATGCAAGATGTGGAATATTTCAGTAGTGTTTAGTTTACCTTGTCACAGTTACATTTTCTTGATTTTTCAAAGTTCATTTTGAATTTCATTCATTGAATTTCAAGAGTTGGAATTTTTCAGTAGTGTTATGTCGTGGTTTACGTTGTCACAGTTACATTCTCTTGATTTTTCAAAGTTCATTTGAATTTCTTTCATTGAAATGCAAGGCTTGGAATATTTTAGTAGTGTTTTGTTGCGGCTTACCTAGTCACAGTTACATTCTCTTGATTTTTCAAAGTTCATTTTGAATTTCTTTCGTTGAAATGCAAAAGTTGGATTATTTCACTAGTGTTTTGTCGTGGTTCACCTTGTCACAGATACATTCTCTTGATTTTTCAAAGTTCATTTTGAATTTCTTTCGCTGAAATGCAAGAGTTGGATTATTTCAGTAGTGGTTTGTCGTGGTTTACCATGTCACAGTTACATTTTCTTGATTTTTCAAAGTTCATTTTGAATTTCGTTCATTTAAATGCAAGAGTTGGAATATTTCAGTAGTGTTTTGTAGTGGTTTACCTTGTCACAGTTACATTCACCTTTTTTTTCATAGTTCATTTTGATTTTATTTAGTGAAATGCAAGAGTTGGAATATTTCAGTAGTGTTTCATAGTGGGTTACCATGTCACAGTTAAATTCTCTTGATTTTTCAAAGTTCATTTTGAATTTATTTCATTGAAATACAAGATTTGGAATATTTCAATAGTGTTTTGTCGTGGTTTACCATATCATAGTTACATTCTCTTGATTTTTCAAAGTTCATTTTGAATTTCTTTCATTGAAATGCAAGAGTTAGAATATTTCAGTAGTGTTTTCTCGTGGTTTACCTTATCACAGTTACATTCTCTTGATTTTTCAAAGTTCATTTGATTTTCATTCGTTGAAAAGCAAGGGTTGGAATATTTCAGTAGTCTCTTGTTGCGGCTTACCTAGTCACAGTTACATTCTCTTTATTTTTCGAAGTTTTTTTTGAATTTATTTCGCTGAAATGCAAGAGATGGATTATTCCACTAGTGTTTTGTCGTGGTTTACCTTGTCACAGATACATTCTCTTGATTTTTCAAAGTTCATTTTGAATTTCTTTCGCTGAAATGCAAGACTTGGATTATTTCAGTAGTGTTTTGTCGTGTTTTACCGTGTCACAGTTACATTCTCTTGATTTTTCAAAGTTTATTTTGAATTTTGTTCATTTAAATTCAAGAGTTGGAATATTTCAGTAGTGTTTTGTTGTTGTTTACCTTGTCATAGTTACATTCTCTTGATTTTTCAAAGTTCATTTTGAATTTCTTTCTTTGAAATGCAAGAGTTGGAATATTTAAGTAGTGTCATGTCGTGGTTTACCTTGTCACAGTTACATTCTCTTGATTTTTCAAAGTTCATTTTGAATTTCTTTCATTGAAATGTAAGAGTTGGAAAATTTCAGTAGGGTTTTGTTGTGGTTTACCTTGTCACAGTTACATTCTCTCGATTTTTCAAAGTTCATTTTGAATTTCTTTCATTGAAATGCAAGAGTTTGAATATTTCAATAGTGTTTTGTTGTGGTTTACCTTGTCACAGTTACATTCTCTCGATTTTTCAAAGTTCATTTTGAATTTATTTCGTTGAAATCCAAGAGTTGGATTATTTCAATAGTGTTTTGTCGTGGTTTACCTTGTCAGAGAAACATTCTCTTGATTTTTCAAAGTTCATTTTGAATTTCTTTCGATGAAATGCAAGAGTTGGATTATTTCAGTAGTGTTTTGTTGTGGTTTACCGTGTCACAG
The DNA here is from genome assembly GCF_049724085.1 of Artemia sp. Qi Xiang Cuo. Taxonomy (NCBI): domain Eukaryota; kingdom Metazoa; phylum Arthropoda; class Branchiopoda; order Anostraca; family Artemiidae; genus Artemia; species Artemia sp. Qi Xiang Cuo. The sequence continues at coordinate 34,743,577 of NC_142801.1, read as the reverse complement.
TTACATTTTCTTGATTTTTCAAAGTTTATTTTGAATTTCGTTCATTTAAATGCAAGAGTTGGAATATTTCAGTAGTGTTTTGTTGTGGCTTACTTTGTCACAGTTACATTCTCTTGATTTTTCAATGTTCATTTTGAATTTCTTTCGTTGAAATGCAAGAGTTGGAATATTTCAGTAGTGTTTTGTCGTGGTTTACTTTGTCACAGTTATATTCTCTTGATTTTTCATAGTTCATTTTTAATTTCTTTCATTGAAATGCACGAGTTTAATTATTTCAGTAGGGTTTTGTTGTGGTTCATCTTGTCACAGTTACATTCTCTTGTTTTTTCAAAGTTCATTTTGAATTTCTTTCATTTAAATGCAAGAGTTGGAATATTTCAGTATTGTTTTGTTGTGGTTTACCTTGTCACAGTTACTTTCTCTTGATTTTTCAAAGTTCATTTTTAATTTAATTAATTGAAATGCAAGAGTTGTAATATTTCACTAGTGGTTTGTCGTGGTCTACCATTTCACAGTTACATTCTCTTGATTTTTCAAAGTTCATTTGAATTTCTTTCATTGAAATGCAAGAGTTGGAATATTTCACTAGTGGTTTGTTGTGACTTACCTTGTCACAGTTACATTCTCTTGATTTTTCAAAGTTCATTTGAATTTATTTCATTGAAATGCAAGAGTTGGAATATTTCACTAGTGGTTTGTTGTGACTTACCTTGTCACAGTTACATTCTTTTGTTTTTTCAAAGTTCATTTTTAATTTATTTCATTGAAATGCAAGGGTTGGAATATTTCAGTAATGTTTTGTTGCGGCTTACGTAATCACAGTTACATTCTCTTGATTTTTCAAATTTCATTTTGAATTTCTTTCGTTGAAATGCAAGAGTTGGAATATTTCAGTAGCGTTTCGTTGTGGTTTACCTGGTCACTGTTAAATTCGCTTGATTTTTCAAAGTTCATTTGGATTTCTTTCGTTGAAATGTAAGAGTTGGAATATTTCAGAAGCGTTTTGTCGTGGTTTACTTTGTCAGTGTTACATTCTCTTGATTTTTCAAATTCATTTTCGATTTCTTTCATTTAAATGCAAGAGTTGGAATATTTCAGTAGTGTTTTGTTGAGGTTTACCTTGTCACAGTTAAATTCTCTTGATTTTTCAAAGTTCATTTTGAATTTCTTTCATTGAAATGTAAGAGTTGGAATATTTCAATAGTGTTTTTTCGTGGTTTACCTTGTCACAGTTACATTCTCTTAATTTTTCAAAGTTCGTATTGTATTTCTTTCATTGAAATGCAAGAGTTGGAATATTTCAGTAGTGTTTTGTCGTGGTATACCTTGTCACAGTTACATTCTCTTGATTTTTCAAAGTTCATTTTCGATTTCTTTCATTGAAATGCAAGAGTCGGAATATTTCAGTAGTGTTTTGTCGGGTTTTACCCTGTCATAGTTACATTCTCTTGATTTTTCAAATTTCATTTTGAATTTATTTCGTTGAAATGCAAGAGTTTGAATATTTCAGTAGTGTTTTGTGGTGGTTTACATTGTCACAGTTACATTCTCTTGATTTTTCAAAGTTCATTTCGGTTTTATTTCATTAAAATGAAAGAGTTGGAATATTTCAGTAGTGTTTTGTCGTGGTTTACCTTGTCTCAGATAGATTCGCTTGATTTTTCAAAGTTCATTTTGAATTTCTATAGTTGAAATGCAAGAGTTGGAATATTTCAGAAGCGTTTTGTCGTGGTTTACCTTGTCACAGTTATATTCTATTGATTTTTCAAAGTTCATTTTAAATTTCTTTCAGTGAAATACAAGAGTTGGAATATTTCAGTAGTGTTTTGTCATGGTTTACCATGTCACAGTTACATTATCTTTATTTTTCAAAGTTCATATTGAATTTCCTTCGTTGAAATGCAAGAGTTGGAATATGTAAGTAGTGTTTTTTCATGGTTTACTTTGTCACAGTTACATTCTCATGATTTTTCAAAGTTCATTTGAATTTCTTTCCTTGAAATGGAAGGGTTGGAATATTTCAGTAGTGTTTTGTTGTGGCTTACTTTATCACAGTTACATTTTCATGATTTTTCATAGTTCATTTGAATTTCTTTCCTTGAAATGCAAGGGTTTGAATATTTCAGTAGTGTTTTGTCGTGGTTTACCTTGTCACACTTACATTCTCTTGATTTTTCAAAGTTCATTTTGGATTTCTTTCATTGAAATGCAAGAGTTGTTATATTTCAGTAGTGTTTTGTCGTGGTTTACTTTGTCAAAGTTACATTCTCTTAATTTTTCAAAGTTCATTTTGGATTTTGTTCGTTGAAATGCAAGAGTTGGAATATCTCAGTAGTGTTTTGTCATGGTTTACTATGTCACAGTTACATTCTCTTGATTTTTCAAAGTTCATTTCTTTAGTTGAAATATGTTTTGTTGTGCTTTACATTGACACAGTTACATTTTCTTGATTTTTGTTAGGTTAGGTTAGGTTAAGCTAGATCAAGTTAGGTTAGGTTAGGTTAAGTTAGGTTAAGTTAGGTTCGGTTAGCCTACGTACGGGCGCGTACGTAGGCTAACCTAACCTAACCTAACCTAACTTAACCTAACCTAACCTAACTTGATCTAGCCTAACCTAACCTAACCTAACAAAAATCAACAAAATGTAACTGTGTCAAGGTAAAGCAAAACAAAACATATTTCAACGAAAGAAATGAACTTTGAAAAATCAAGAGAATGTAACTGTGACATAGTAAACCATGACAAAACACTACTGAGATATTCCAACTCTTGCATTTCAACGAACAAAATCCAAAATGAACTTTGAAAAATTAAGAGAATGTAACTTTGACAAAGTAAACCACGGCAAAACACTACTGAAATATTCCAACTCTTGCATGTCAACGAAAGAAATCCAAAATGATCTTTGAAAAATCAAGAGAATGTAAGTGTGGTAAGGTAAAAAAAGAGAAAAAACTATTGAAATATTTTAACTCTTGCATTTCAATGAAAGAAATCCAAAAGGAACTTTGAAAAATCAAGAGAATGTAACTATGACAAGGTAAACCATAACCAAACACTACTGAAATATTCCAACTCTTGCATTTCAATTAAAGAAATTCAAATAAACTTTGAAAAATTAAGAAAATGTAACTTTAACAAGGTAAACCACGACAAAACACTACTGAAATAATCCATCTCTTGCATTTCAATGAATGAAATTCAAAATGAACTTTGAATAATCAATAGAATGTAACTGTGACAAGGTACACCATGAAAAAACACTACTGAAATATTCAAACTCTTGCATTTCAATTAAATAAATTCAAAATGAACTTTGAAAAATCAAGAAAATTTAACTGTGACAAGGTAAACCATAACCAAACACTACTGAAATATTTCAACTCTTGCATTTCAACGAAAGAAATTCAAAATGAACTAGTTAAGTTAGGTTAGGTTAGGTTAGCCTAGGTACGCGCGCGTACGTAGGCGAACCTAACCTAACTTAACCTAACTTAACCTAATCTAACCTAACTTGATCTAGCCTAACCTAACCTAACCTAACAAAAATCAACAAAATGTAACTGTGTCAAGGTAAAGCACAACAAAACATATTTCAACGAAAGAAATGAACTTTGAAAAATCAAGAGAATGTAACTGTGACATAGTAAACCATGACAAAACACTACTGAAATATTCCAACTCTTGCATTTCAACGAACAAAATCCAAAATGAACTTTGAAAAATCAAGAAAATGTAACTTTGACAAAGTAAACCACGGCAAAACGCTACTGAAATATTCCAACTCTTGCATTTCAACGAAAGAAATCCAAAATAATCTTTGAAAAATCAAGAGAATGTAAGTGTGGTAAGGTAAACCACGAGCAAACACTACTGAAATATTCCAACTCTTGCATTTCAATGAAAGAAATTCAAATGAACTTTGAAAAATTAAGAAAATGTAACTTTATCAAGGTGAACCACGACAAAACACTACTGAAATAATCCATCTCTTGCATTTCAATGAATGAAATTCAAAATGAACTTTGAAAAATCAATAGAATATAACTGTGACAATGTAAACCATGATAAAACACTACTGAAATATTCCAACTCTTGCATTTCAATGAAAGAAATTCAAAATGAACTTTGAAAAATCAAGAAAATTTAACTGTGACAAGGTAAACCATAACCAAACACTACTGAAATATTTCAACTCTTGCATTTCAACGAAAGAAATTCAAAATGAACTTTGAAAAATCACGAGAATGTAACTTTGACAAGGTAAACCACGACAAAACACTATTGAAATATTCCAACTCTTGCTTTTCAACGAAAGAAATTCAAAATGAACTTTGAAAAATGAGGAGAATGTAACTGTGACATGGTAAACCACGAGAAAACACTATTGAAATATTCCAACTCTTGCATTTCAACGAAAGAAATCCAAAATGAACTTTTGAAAAATCAAGAGAATGTAACTGTGACACGGTAAACCACGACAAAACACTACTGAAATAATACAAATCTTGCATTTCAAAGAAAGAAATCCATTATGAAATTTGAAAAATAAAGAGAATGTAACTGTGACAAGATAAACCACGACAAAACACTACTGAAATATAACAACTCTTGCATTTCAATGAAAGAAATCTAAAATGAACTTTGAAAAATCAAGAAAATGTAAGTGTGACAAGGTAAACCACGACAAAACACTACTGAAATATTCAAACTCTTGCATTTCAATGATAGAAATTCAAAATGAACTTTGAAAAATCAAGAGAATGTAACTGTGACAAGGTAAGCCGCAACAAAACACTACTGAAATATTCCAACCCTTGCATTTCAAGGAAAGAAATTCAAATGAACTATGAAAAATCATGAGAATGTAAGTGTGACAAAGTAAACCATGACAAAACACTACTGAAATATTCCAACTCTTGCATTTCAACGAATGAAATTAAAAATGAACTTTGAAAAATCAAGAGAATGTAACTGTGACATGGTAAACCATGACAAAACACTACTGAAATATTCCAACTCTTGCATTTCACTGAAAGAAATTCAAAATGAACTTTGAAAAATCAATAGAATATAACTGTGACAAGGTAAACCACGACAAAACGCTTCTGAAATATTCCAACTCTTGCATTTCAACTAATGAAATTCAAAATGAACTTTGAAAAATCAAGCGAATGTAACTGCGACAAGGTAAACCACGACAAAACTACTGAAATATTCCAACTCTTGCATTTTAAATAAAGAAAACCGAAATGAACTTTGGAAAATCAAGAAAATGTAACTGTGACAAGGTAAACCACAACAAAACACTACTGAAATATTTCAACTCTTGCATTTCAATGAAAGAAATTCAAAATGAACTTTGAAAAATCAAGAAAATGTAATTGCGACAAGGTAAACAACGACAAAACACTATTGAAATATTCCGACTCTTGCATTTAAATGAAAGAAATCGAAAATGAACTTTGAAAAATCAAGATAATGTAACTGTGACAAGGTAAACCACGACAAAACACTAATGAAATATTCAAACTCTAGCATTTCAATGAAAGAAGTCCAATACGAACTTTGATAAATTAAGAGAATGTAACTGTGACAAGGTAAACCACGAAAAAACACTATTGAAATATTCCAACTCTTACATTTCGATGAAAGAAATTCAAAATGAACTTTGAAAAATCAAGAGAATTTAACTGTGACAAGGTAAACCTCAACAAAACACTACTGAAATATTCCAACTCTTGCATTTAAATGAAAGAAATCGAAAATGAATTTGAAAAATCAAGCGAATTTAACAGTGACCAGGTAAACCACAACGAAACGCTACTGAAATATTCCAACTCTTGCATTTCAACGAAAGAAATTCAAAATGAACTTTGAAAAATCAAGAGAATGTAACTGTGATTAGGTAAGCCGCAACAAAACATTACTGAAATATTCCAACCCTTGCATTTCAATGAAATAAATTAAAAATGAACTTTGAAAAAACAAAAGAATGTAACTGTGACAAGGTAAGTCACAACAAACCACTAGTGAAATATTCCAACTCTTGCATTTCAATGAAAGAAATTCAAATGAACTTTGAAAAATCAAGAGAATGTAACTGTGACAAGGTAAGTCACAACAAACCACTAGTGAAATATTCCAACTCTTGCATTTCAATGAAAGAAATTAAAATGAACTTTGAAAAATCAAGAGAATGTAACTGTGAAATGGTAGACCACGACAAACCACTAGTGAAATATTCCAACTCTTGCATTTCAATGAATGAAATTCAAAATGAACTTTGAAAAATCAAGAGAATGTAACTGTGACAAGGTAAACCACGACAAAACACTATTGAAATATTCCAACTCTTGCATTTCAATGAAATAAATTCAAAATGAACTTTGAAAAAACAAGAGAATGTAACTGTGACAAGGTAAACCACAACAAAACACTACTGAAATAATTCAACTCTTGCATTTCAATGAAAGAAATTCAAAATGAACAATGAAAAATCAAGAGAATATAACTGTGACAAAGTAAACCACGACAAAACACTACTGAAATATTCCAACTCTTGCATTTCAACGAAATAAATTCAAAATGAACTTTGAAAAATCAAGAGAATGTAACTGTGACAAAGTAAGCCACAACAAAACACTACTGAAATATTCCAACTCTTGCATTTAAATGAACGAAATTCAAAATCAACTTTGAAAAATCAAGAAAATGTAACTGTGACACGGTAAACCACAACAAAACACTACTGAAATAATCCAACTCTTGCATTTCAGCGAAAGAAATTCAAAATGAACTTTGAAAAATCAAGAGAATGTATCTGTGACAAGGTAAACCACGACAAAACACTAGTCAAATAATACAACTCTTGGATTTCAACGAAAGAAATTCAAAATGAACTTTGAAAAATCAAGAGAATGTAACTGTGACAAAGTAAACCACGATAAAACACTACTGAAATAATCCAACTATTGCATTTCAACTAAAAAAATTTAAAATGAACTTTAAAAAATCAAGAGAATATAACTTTGACAAGGTAAGCCACAACAAAACACTACTGAAACATTCCAACTCTTGGATTTAAATGAAAGAAATTCAAAATAAACTTTGAATAATCAAGAGAATGTAACTGTGACACGGTAAACCACAACAAAACACTAGTGAAATAATCTAAGTCTTGCATTTCAGCGAAAGAAATTCAAAATGAACTTAGAAAAATCAAGAGAATGTATCTGTGACAAGGTAAACCACGACAAAACACTAGTGAAATAATCCAACTCTTGCATTTCAACGAAAGAAATTCAAAATGAACTTTGAAAAATCAAGAGAATGTAACTGTGACTAGGTAAGCCGCAACAAAACACTACTGAAATATTCCAACCCTTGCATTTCAAGGAAAGAAATTCAAATGAACTTTGAAAAATCAAGAGAGTGTAACTGTGAAAAAGTAAACCACGACATAACACTACTGCAATATTCCAACTCTTGCATTTCAATAAATGAAATTCAAAATGAACTTTGAAAAATCAAGAAAATGTAACTGTGACAAGGTAAACCAAACACTACTGAAATATTCCAACTCTTGCATTTCAATGAAAGAAATTCAAAATGAACTTTGAAAAATCAAGAAAATGTAACTGTGACAAGGTAAACCACAACCAAACACTACTGAAATATTCCAACTCTTGCATTTCAACGAAAGAAATTCAAAATGAACTTTGAAAAATCAAGAAAATGTAACTGTGACAAGGTAAACCACAACCAAGCACTACTGAAACATTCCAACTCTTGCATTTCAACGAAGGAAATTCAAAATGAACTTTGAAAAATCAGACCTTTGGAGGGGGGAGGGGCCGGGGGAGGGGGTCGTTCTGTGTCTCAATGCACAAAAAAAGTATATAAAATGGGGGAGGGAAGGGGAGGGGAGGAGGGGAGGAGGAGGTGGGAGGAGGAGGGAGGAGGGGAGGAGGAGGAGGAGAGGGGAGGAGGAGGGGAGGAGGAGGGAGGAAGATGGAGGGAGAGGGGCCCCTTTGGGGGGGTCAAAGGGGGGAGGGGGCCCCTTTGGGGGGGTCAAAGGGGGGAGGGGCCCTTTGGGCCCCGGGGGGGGTCCGGGGGACCCTTGAGGGCCGGGTGGTCCTTTGGGAGCCCGGGGGACCTTTGAGGACCGGGGGCTTCCTTCGGGGTTGGGGTAGGTGGATTGGAACCCTTTGGGGTTGGGGTAGAGGACCTCACAACACTGTTCAAATGAAACTTGTGTATTATAACGACCACAGAGTTTCACCCTCAAATCCTCTTCCAAAATCTCTTCAAAAATCATCTTTTAAAATGTCTCTTACTGTTTCGCCGAAATAATTCCATAACCTGTCTAAAACAGTTTCGCCCAAATAATCCCTAAACGTAATTTCAGCGTGTTCCTTTTGTTTTTGGCATCTCTGCGCTAATGCATTTCAAATTAATAAGAAACCTGATTCCCGCGCTAAAACAATTCATCGCTAAGATGTTTCTTGGAGAACTGTTTCCACGGCGTTTGGTTATTAATATCCTTTGGAGTTCGACCAAAAGAGTTGTTTCCGAGGCAAAGACATTAATGACTTGGATCTATTCCTGGAGAAATGTTGACAGTATCTTTCAGACATTATTAAACTTTGCCTGGAAACAATTTGATTAATGACTGACAGCACAGGTGTTCCAAATTCCCAATCGATTACGCAATCAATTTCTCAGAAATCCATTTCCCCTAGGGAGGCTATACCCATATATGGTGCCCCGTCAGCATTAAAAATGCTGACAGGACCACGTGGTCCTGTTCGGATCAATAGGGGCCATTCTACTGAGGAGGAAGAAAATTAGAAAAAAAACAGACATATCACTGCTTCACATGCGACTAAGTGATATTCCTTGTTACTCAAGAGGGGACTGTAATTCTCCTACAAGAGATTTTTTGCTATGGAGATTCTGACAGTGCAATTTTCATTTTGGTTCAACGCCATTTTTGTGGTGTTTCAGCAAGGCCATAGACTACCCAGGGGGCGGGGCTACCGGGTTTGACCCCCCCCCTCCCCCCCCAAAAAAAAATGTCCAACTCGAAAGAATGTAACAAAAATACATATAAGGAAACTTTGTATGTATTTTTAAAGTGTTTTTGTTACCCCTCCCCCCGAACAAAAATCCTTGATACAGCCCTGGGTTTTAGACTATTTTTCGAAATTTCAATAGATTTGCTTTCAGAATGAATTTTTATTATTGAGATTAACCGAAATCATAGTTAACATTTCTAAATCAGCTTCACATGGTGATTCTTAATTACTTGCCAGTCATTTGTTTTTTAATGTGTTTTTACGTGTTCAGATACTATGGACTAGGGTTCGTTCTTTACTAGGTTGGCCCTAAGGGGAAGACCATGACAAGAGAGATTAGACCACAGCAATGTGGCGTTTTCTGCCGTTTCGCGCCACAAGCATTAAGTTCTAATCAAAGAGGGTAAAGATCTATCGAAAAAGTATCGATTGTTCTTGGTCTAAAACCGTAACTAGAAGAATTTCAGCCCTTCATCATCAAAAACGGATCTAAACTATGACTTAAATGCCGCAGCAATTTTCTTGTTTATTCTTAAATCTTTAGCTGAAAAGGACATGGATGCTGTAGTTTTTCTTTCTTTTTTTTTATTCACGGCGCCAGTTACTTAAATGTATCTGATATGCCGCTATTCAATTACCTCGTTTTGAAACCTTGAGGTTTTAAATGTCTGTTGAAACTTCTTTTGAAGGAGTCAACAGAGGGATTTGCAGGAATAACTTCCCCAGGAAGATCGTTCCAGATAGAGGTGCAACGCCGGATGAAGCTCTTCCTCAAGTACTCGGTTCTTGGCGTGTCCTCCTTTAGATAATTGGACCGAGCTGTGTGCCTTCACCTCTGCTTTGTCGGTTGGACAAGGGGGGGAGGGAACAATACGAGAGAGCTCGTTTGAGGGAGGTGAATTCAAGTACTTGTAGAAAACGCTACATAAAATGTTTCATTTACACGCTGGAGCGAGTCTTGTGCAGAAGCGCAGCCCGCCCTGTTTGCCATATTCTGGATCTTTTGGAATTGTGCTAACATCGTTTTCGGGCCATCAGCCCATAGCGGGCATCTAAATTCAGCTGTGAGTCTGATACTGGACTTGTAAAGTGGGATAATCGAGCTGGATGGAAGAAGGTTTTTACATCAAAGAGTGACTCCGAACTTTCTTGCGCAGGAGGTTCTCACCCGATCAAGGTAGTTATTCCAAGAGAGATCGGTGGAGAAATGAATCCCCAGTAGACGAAGATCGTCGACTCTCTTTAAAGTTTCATTTTTTAAAATGAAACTAGAGTGTTCGCGCGGCACCTTTGATCGGGTAATAAGAAGCTCCTTTTTCTCGATGCATTAAAGCTAATAATCCATGTATCAGACCACTTTTCAATTTTATAAATATCTATTGTAGGGAAAGGAGGTAGGGGTCTTCGTGTTTTGGGATGGCTGAGTGGGTCGTGGTATTGTCAGAAAAGGGATGCAGAGGTCTTGTAAAGTTGTCTCCCATGTCATTTATTTAGATAAGGAAGAGTGTAGGTCCCAAGACACTGCCCTGGGGAACCCCTGCTTTCACCGAGTATTCTCGAGAAATAAACTCATCGAGGACAACCCGCAGGGAACGATCTGAAAAAAAGCTCTCAATCACTCTTAACAGACATCCACGAACACCATACGCATGGAAGTTTCTTTAGCAGGCCACGGTGCTATACCGTGTCGAAAGCTTTGACAATGTCGAATGACAATAGCCTAATGTTATACCCCCATGCCAGAAGTTCGATCCAATACTGACGCTGGGCCTCTAGGTAGTCTAATGTTGAGCGTTTCCCCTGGAATCCATATTGGTGGTCGCCTAGAATGTCATTTGATTCCAGGAACTGTTGAAATGTTTAATTGGAGACGCTCTCATAGACTTTGCCAAAGCAGAAAAGGAGGATAACAGATCTATAGGAGCCCACGCTCGTTGGATCGCCATTTGGCTTTAGGGAAGGTATAACATGGGCGGATTTCCATGTTTGCGGGAAGGTTCCGGAGCAAAAGCATATCCGGAAAAGCAATGACAATGGTCCAGCTAGTTCGGCCACACAGGATTTGAGGACAACATTTTGTATGTTGTCAGGACCTGTGGCTTTGGTTACACCAAGATGCCGCAAAATGTGAAGGATCTAAAGGAGAAGAAAAATTCACACGATCCAGGACAATATAGGCTCGGTCCGAGAAACTTGGCACTTTCTCTACCGTCTTCATCAAGATTCGAGAAGGGAGTCTTGATGTAAATGAACAAAAAAAATTCATTTTTGTTATGTTTCTACGAGCCGGGCCAATATTTTTTTGGGGGGGGAGGGGCGGGGGGTCAAAACCCCTTACCCCCATCCCCCTGGATACGGTCTTGTAGGTATAGTTCAGCATGTTGCACATATCACCACCGAGCCCGGAGAAAACTGATTATAGCTACAAACATACCCTGATCTTCAACAATGAGCCGCTTACCTTGAGTATCTATGCCTTTTGAGGCTATTTCAGCACATGTCGTGTCTGTGCTTTCTGCAAACTTTCTAATTTTTTCGTACGTTCTTTGAGTTCCACCTATATCGTCATAAAAATAACTAATACTGTCTACTTGATTCTCATTTATGATAGTCGCAACTACCGTATCTATTGAGTTAGGATTGCTAACAATCGACGGCTCGATATAACCGTTCGAACTTGGAGGCCTTAGATCATCATAAGGACAAGATCTTCGTCGCATTTCATTGATATCGTCATAGCACACTGAAAGCGTTTCACTGACATTTGAATAGGTAGCACCATCATAATGAGGTTTCAGATCAGCATAGTTACGTATAGAAGGGACTCTTATGTCATCATACCGAACAGATAGCGATTTGACGTCGTCGTATCCAACGGACGGAACTGATTTAATATCATCATAACTTGAAAGATTTATTGAAGGAGCATTCCCATTTCCTATTTCATCATAAGGGGGCTTATCACCAAAGGACAGATAAATATCTTGATAAATCTGCCTACTTTTTCCACTCCAAAGAAAAGACGAATTTGGTTTTAAGTTTTTTGGTTTAGCCACCTTTAAACCATCCGATGGACCGCAGTTGGCATAACCGGTATCTTCACTATTTGAACAATCGATTTCTGGATTCCATCTTTCATAATCAGATGATTCATTTTCGTGACTACCCGTCGGCTTTAATATTAAAACCGGTCTATTTTCAACATTCTGCGGCTTTACGAGTGTGGGCATTGACAGCCTATTCTGAGCGTTAGGTCGATTACACTGAACCAGAGAAACCGACTTTGCTCGATACTGACTGAAATTTCGCTCCTCCTTTGCCGCTGAATCAAGTCGCTCGAAATTCCGTATTGCTTGCTTCACTAGGCTTTTCACACTATCGTATACACTTTCATCACGCTCAGAAAGGTCAGATAAATTGGGCTTACAGGTTAATAGCCTATCCTGGCTTTCACTTTTTGCGGTTTTAGGGTCGTCAACTTTTGGCTTCCGAACTGAACCCCGACGTCTTATACTTCTACGCACTGATCTTCTTATCGGGTAGCTTGGATGAATAGTAATCGACTTATCATGACGTTCAATTATTTTTACACCCGGATTGGTTGCTTTATTAGGCTCAACTTTCCCATTTTCTTTATCCTTTTCCAAGCTTTCGATTGTCACGGTTTCTTCTTTGGTAAGGACACTTGAGCTTTTTTTCTTTGCTTTTTCATTTTTCTTTTTCGCTTCTTTCTTTTTTAGTTTAGATTGCCTGCTGGTACTTTTTCGTGATAAATTAGAAGGCGCAACGAAGCTTTTGTTACTGGTCTTCTTCTTTCTCAACTTGTCGCCGGTTTCCAGAAGAAGATTCTTGTTCAGCAGAAATTCGGCAGTTTGTCCACTATTATAAAGGAAAGATCTCATTGGTACATTATTATGAGCTTCATATTTTGTGTTTTCGTTATCTTCTATAATAGTTCCTTGCTTCATAGTGGAGCTACATCTCCTAGAAAAAAAAGGGATCTGAAATAACTCCAGTTATTGCAGGTCATATGTACAACTTAGTAAAGAGCAAACCCCAGCCCAGAATAATGGAAACTAAAAAAAAATCATTCTTAAACAAATTTTATACGCAAAAGGATCGTCATTTGGCACAACTTTAGGAATGGCAACTATTATCCGTATTAAACTTAAAAGTAGACAGCAATAATTAAAACAACTTTACACGAATTCCAAAATAAAGCTTGAAAACTCTCGAAAACAGTGGCCGATAGAAATAAATGCACCATTGGAATCCTATAGATGAACTAGATGAAAAATAAACAGTAGAGGTTTTGAGCCCCTTAAATTGAAAAAAAAGAAAAACACTTCTTTGCATGGGTAGCAGTGATGTCTCCTTTGTAAAAACTACAGCGGCACTTGTGGTGATGGAGTGAGGAAATACAGATGCCCTACCTCCAATGGAAGACTAAACAAATATACAAATTGTAATATTCTGTAATATTAAAAAATAATGCATTTTTGGGTAAAAAAAACATTTTTGAGCCTTCACCCCCCTCTGGATTACTTTTGCAGGCTGGCTCAACTCCTCCTAGGAAAAACTTAAGCCTAGACACGCACTCTTTGTTAACTTTAAATTGGAAATATACTAGGCCAAGAAAAGTCCAGCCAAATTCACTGGAGATGATTGGAATGTATTTGATAGATCATGAATTCTAGATCTACCTAAATATAAAAATCCAACTAAAAAGAGAATACAAGTGTAAATCCTTGATGTCAATCTTTCTGCAGCACATCCGTACATGAATTAAAATGCTTATTGCCAAAGCTTTCGGTTACTTGAAATGCACTGTATAAACTTAAAAGGAGGCCGACAACTTAATTGATATTACTCCTTAAGAAAAAAGGTTACAACTAATATAAAATTATTAGCAAAATGAATTTCTAGGTTAAAATCAATGTTAATCAGGAATAGGAGAAGGGTTACGGTTCTGTCATACAACGTTGCAAAACCATTCACACTAGCATAACTTTAGACCAGTGGTTCTGAGCTAATTTTTGGCCATACCCCACCTAGGCATTTTTAAAATACTGGTGCTCCATAAACCCCAGAAAATGTTCTGGGGTTTTAGGCTGTTTTTTAAGTTCCCACAAATTTTTGTCCCAACGCAGTTTTATCATTAAGACTAATAGAAATAATAGTTGGCATTCCCAAATCAGCTTCAAGTAGCGAAAGACGTTATTATTTTCGGTTACTATGAGCAAGGGCTTGATCTTTACTAGGTTGCCCCTAGGGGAGTAACCATGAAAGGTGGGCAGTTCTTTTCAGGTTGGTTTCAGAAGTTCGTCATTAATTAGTTGCCATTATTCAATTTTACTTTCATCTCAGACTATCTGGTGACAATAAACACTGCCCCGTGTACGCTCATAATAAGTAAAGACTGCTAACGCAGTCTTTCGACTGCGTTAAAATGCATCCCACATTTTGATAACTAGTGCTCTGGGCCGAAATTAATCACTTGGTATGAAATAAGGGAATTCTGAAACACGCTTTTATTATGCTAATCCAAAAGATATTATATTACAAGACGCATATTATACGGAAGAAAGCAAAACTGACAAATTTTTCCTGGTATCGAAAGCTTCATTTCCAAACAGTTCCTGTTAACAAGACAAATAAAATCAGTACACGTTAGAAAACTCGAATTATAAAATCACGTTAAATCAAAGAACAGTAGATTAGTAAAAAGAATTAAACCAATCAGTCTGGACTGCTTAGTTTATGCATAAATAACTGAATATTTCGAACTGATATTACAAAATCAGTGATATGATCAAAACCCTAAGGTTCTGTTTGACAACCAAAAAGCCAACATATATGAACATATTCGTTATTGATTTTGAGTAACACTTGTACTACATGAGCGGATAACTAAAAATAGTTTTAATTATAGCTTTGAAAAGTGTATGTCAACAAACAATTTTTCTGAAGTATAGTCTATTAATAGAGTCTCTGTATCTTTTTTATCAGACTTCTTTGATTTGTTTCTTGTTTGATTATTTAGAGACGATAATGCTTAATCTCTATACAATTCCTGGACCTGTGCTAGCTGAGATCAAACCCCGGGCCCAGTATCGCCAAGCAGAGACCAGTCCACTGTGTCATCGAAGGATTCTTTTTTTTCAAACTCGTCATACAGATAAAATGTTTTCTGTTCTAAAGCTTCCATCTTTTATAGTTTCAAAAAATGATGCCTTAAATCTTTGCTTTGACTGGTTCCTGAAGCTCTTCGGATTCATATTTCAGCGCCTTACATATTATAGAAGTTCAATAAAACGAATTAAAAGAAAAAAAAACTAATTTACCCTAAAAAATGTTTCGTACATGGTATTAGAACGGATGCTTTGCTGAAAACACAGTATATTGTATTGTGGTTCTAAATTTTTTACTTTTCTGTTGCTTTGAAAGAGAGAAAACAATTGAATCAGGAGAAGCATGACCAGTACGCAGGAGGATATTTCTAGCTTCTAGATTGGTGTTTCTCGGAAGATATTTTTAGGATAACATCAATAATTCTGAATATTATTTGCATATAGTGAACCTTCTTCTGTGTGTTTTTTTAACTAGAGCCCCCGCCCCAATAAGTTTATGTGTGCATGACTGAGCACAGCAAGTGAGAACATCAAAATTAAAGGGAAGGATAAGGATGCTCCAGAGCAATTGCTGGGACACAGGGAGTTTCATGTGCTTTTTTTTTTTTTTTTTTTTTTTTTTTTTTTTTTTTTTTTTTTTTGCAGGGACAAGTAGCAAGCCTATTTCCCAGCCATGCGGTAGCGGGAATAATCCCTGGGCTCCATATTTTCAAGCAGACTATCTATCCACTGTGCTATCACAGTATGAATATCAAAATAAGTTTTATTTGGGTTTTCAGGATTAACTGTTTGAAATGATTTTTTTTGACATTACCAATGTTCTGAAAACCAAATTATGCTATAATCAGGAACAAAGAACTAATTACGATTTATTTCCTAAACTAATTAGTATTATGAAATATGTGAACAGATGTATACAAAAGTAATTCACATGCTAACCTTCTGAAAAGTTCCGGACACAAAATATTCTGTCTAAGGATTGAACATTGCCCGTTAAGCTTCGCGCTAATCAAAGAAACAAGTAAGATAAGAAATGGCCACACTGAAGTAAAAAATAAGTATTATATATTACATTGCTATGCGGGGTAAGACGAAATTACGGAACCCCCCAAAAAAAAAGTTAAAATAACTTGGTATAAAATAGCATGACTAGATAATTTCGCTTCTACTTAACCCTAACTCTTCAAATAGCCGGGCATTACTAACTTGCTTCAATTATTAATCTGGTTTGCAAGAAGAAAAAAAATGACCCTACACACCCACAATAAGAATTGAAATAAAAGGTTGTCTAATCCCAAGTCCTGCGTCCAATCTTATGTATATTTTGATTTAGAACACGCTTTTGATAGTAATGATAGGGATCCCTTATACCTAAGAATCCAGAAGGTATGCCTGCGAAGGTTTTTCTCTTAGGATATTAGCTATAGTATGGCAAAACAATAGTTATAGTGAAGATCGTAGGTAAAGGCGAATCGTCGTTGTTTGAAATTAAAAAAGAGGTAACCAAAGATTTAGCCAAAAAAAGATTGACCCAAATACAAGCGGACTGCCACGCCGCCTCAAACCCCTAAAGTATGTATTATTTGGGCATACTATGTTTTGAACAGTTTTCTGTTTTCTTTATCAATTAAAAAAAAATTTCCACAAAATAAGTTTTTCAAAAAAATATAGAACTCCATTAAACCAGAAATGAACAAAAATAGAATCAAATAATCTACCAAGCATACAACTACCACAAATTAGTATCAATAAATAAATGAAACCCAAAACAAACAGAAATTAAGATAAATAACAGAGTGAAATAAAAAACGAGCAGAAATTATTATGAGTAGAGTTCTAAACCCCATACTTTCTAAAAGCCAGAATATAATTTGTACTTTACTGACAACAATTTAAATGAATTTACTGAAAAAATGTGCAATGTCAGTTTAATATAGATACACTGATATTTATTCCTTAAAATCTTAATTAATTTTTGATTTTTTAAAGTTATAAAAGTGAAAAAATTTAAAAGAATTTTTTCAGTAAAGTTTGGTTTTTGGTTTAATAAAGTTCTTTATTTTTTTGTTTAAAAAACTTATTTTGTGGAAAAAGTTTTTTTTAATTAATTTCTGTCCGTTTTATATTTACATAGTCTTTTCAGGGAGAAAAACTGAGCCTCTTCTAAAGTTAAACAACCATCCCTTCCATAAAAACCTTAAATACCCCCTTGGTATAACTTACAACCCTTCCCCTTAATCTCTAGGGTTTGTTTCAACCTCAAAAGCCCTGTTATATGATATTTAGACATTTTGAATAGAATGGCTATCTCAAAATTTCTATTAGATGCATTTCGGGACAATACGACATGTGCATGCGTGTGGGGGGGGGGGATACCTGCCCTCAGATGACGGTTTTTTAATAAGCACGGATCTCATTGCGGCATTCGCGTCATACTTTGGGGCCGTTTTCCAAGAGGAGGTGGGCTGAAGACCTAGAGGTTAGGGTTTCAAACTATAATAAATCAATTGGTTCTATTGGGAAGTTGCATTCCACATTATTTCGATCCTGTTTTGGGAAAGAAATCATATACTTAGGAACAAAATGGCAGAAAAGGCCACTTTGCTGTGGCAAGATGTCTTTTATTGCACTAGATATGGCAATTCCCTTTCAAGTGTGTTGTCTCCCATAATTCCTCGTCCGCTGGTTCGATGCGACCACCCCCACCTGGGGAAAAAAGGACGCGTCAGTGCTTCCTCTGCGAAAGTGATTTTCTTTGCTTTTCAAGGGGTTAGGGCAGTTTCCGAATGATATGAATGTTGAAGTGATTACCAAGGTTTTTGATAAATTCAAAGCAAACGTTTGGTTTTTTCCGTCCTCAAAAAGTAAATATTGGGAGCATATTCCTTTTTTAATCGCAGTGGCATTTGGAGAATAACAAATTGATACATGGGGGGGGGGGTAGGGGGGGAGTTTTTCTCTTCGCAAATAAATACTTCCTAAGTTATTGTTTTGATAGGTGTAGACTAACCTGTTGTCTCACGGCTAAGGGATCGAGTTAAAATTTCCAGAGATTTTTTTTGGAGGGTAGGGGCGAATATGAACTTGTGTTGGGGGGGGGGGGGGTAGAGACACTTAATCCGACCCTCGTGAGAAACTATATGTTATATTTCTCTTCCTTTTTATGCCTGTCAATAGTTTCTTCCTTCTAAATGCATTCCTTTCAAATATTCAGAAAGTCAATCCTGTACCATTTATTGATTCACTAATTAAAAAAAAAAAAACTGCATTACCAAACTAAACAGACTACTATATAGCTGTCAATTGATGTTTTGTAATCTTTACAATAGTTTTCTATAATTTTGAATGAAATGGAAAGAACAGAAATCATTTTTTTGGGCATTATGATAATTAAAAACAATTGAAAATATATATTTTTTCAGTAAAGCACCAATAGCACTAGTCTTTGAGGACTAGATGGGTGGGGGTGGCATCTCCAGTCTAATTTGTATGACTTTATTTTTGATCGTTTGCAGTTTAAATATTAGTAATTTCTTTTCTTCTGAATATTTCTAGGTTTTGGAAAGATTTTTAAAAATTAATAACTACAAATCACATATCGACTTTCGAAATAAAGTTCTCAATGGAAATGTCTAAAATATGTTGTTTTAGTTAAGCTTGAGCAGTAACTTAAACATTACGAGTGGTGGCGACGGGTTAACGTCCCCCTCCTATTCAAGGTAATCTTCTCTTTTTTTTAATTTCGCTCTGTGTTTGAAAATACTTATTAAGATAAACCTAATCATAATCAGGAAGAAAAAATAGCTTAACACCGACTCCTATATCGTGAACGTGTTAAGCATACTAATTATCTCCCGTACTAAAATTATTAATAAAAAACGAATCAGTCTTGAAAGCGCAGCTTTGCACACGATCAATGCTCCTGTGATGTCATGCTGACCACACCTTACGTCATTGGGATTTTATTGTAACGTTGCCATACATTCCGAGAAGACCCCTCAACATTCTAGTTAACGGTTTAGCGCATTGCACTGTGCAATAATACCAGTCCAGATGCCTACAACAAAACAAGATCCATGAATTCAATTTGCCTATGCGGTTAAAGTCACTCATGAATGAACCCCATGATGCAAAATAAGTGTAAATGAAAAATAGTAGGCTACATTCAGTAGATGAGCAGTTAATTAGTAACTAACTAATAATCATTTGAACAGTTGCGCTTTTCATAGGTAATCGCGTTAAAACCTCAAGCGTAAATGCTACATTCATTCAATTGAGCACTTTAGGAAATTCACCTGAAAAGACTACTTTTTTTTTTTTACAAAGGATCAAGTTCTAAACCAAATTGAACAGATTACAGGAGCCTGGAAAAGTTTCAAGAAAAATAAAATCAAGCATTCCTTGGGACATAGTCATCCTTCCAAGCATGTTAAGGTACATATTGAAATAACCAATGAACACTATTCCCTTTATCCAATGGAATTTTTCGATTGGCTTAGGCTCCTGTCATATTGCCCTGCTGTTCCCCCTCTCTTTCTCCCTCAACGAAAAGCAAAATTAAATCAAACTAAGGACGAAATTGTGTTTGCCAAAGTTGAGACAGGTCGTTATAGGCCTGTCCCATGAAATCTTCAAGGCCTTAGACATGGCAAATGTGCCACAGTGCCACATAGATTTCAAAAGTGAAATCGAACGCAAATATTCCATAAATGACAAGTAAATAGCCTTAGCACCCAATAAGAACCAGGCTTCCGACTTAATCATTCTTTTGTGTTCTGCTAAATATAAAAATCAATCAAACATCCTAATTTCTATTGTAATAATGAATTAAATTTTGCTGTTATTGTAGTTAGTTCGGAAAGGGTTAATCCATCTTTTTCGTCTGAAAAAAAATATTAATTGTTTTCTGGAAATGGGACATTTTCTGTAATATTTTTCTTTTCTAAGTTCATTCAATGCAAAAAGAGTTAGACTTTATACTGTTTTGAAATTTATGTTTAACTTCTTTTATGATATCACACTAACAAATCTATTTTGGAAATCTCTCTAATTTTATTCCTGAAATATCTTATATAGCCGCCTTCGATAGCTGAAGCGTCAAAATCGACCGGGCTTGGTGTACCGAACTAAATAAAACATCATAATGTCTAAACTTAAATAGCACTAGAATAGCCATTTCTGGCATTAAATAGGCTAGCAATAACTAAAATATTGCTACACAAAGGAGAGAGATAAAGAATTTCTATAGTTTTATATCCACCCAAAATGCCCCCTCATCGGGCGAGAATGCAGGAATCGCTTCTCAGGAAGGAATATTTTGTACGTGCCTGAATTATGCACATTCCCTCTGTGCTCATAGTGTGCATCTATAAGGGTGAAGAAGGTTAATCCATAAGATAGATTTGAAGTGAGGGAGTATAATTCTTCCAAACAGTAAAAGAGTAAAAAAAATTATGCTCAGGCTTCTGGAGACTAAAGGGCTGGGCACACGTAGCTGATTTCGGGAACTGAATTCCAAATCAGCGCCGATTTTAAAAGAAATCGGCGTCGATTTGAGCTTGAAAATTTTTCTGTTTTCGGCACCGATTTACAAAATCAGCGCTGATTTTCATCATGGTCATCAAAAAGAAAAATATGGACACAAATAAATAGTCAGCCAGAGGTATCTGTGGTGAAAGACCCCACTACTGAGCTGAGATCAATCAAGTAACTATTAATAAACTCCAGTTGACTATTTGTGTCCATGATTTTTGTTTTTAAAATCTTGCGCAATAAATTTTTCTTTCAAGAAATTTTTCTTACCTCTATCGTTTGTCCACTGATGCTGAAATCGATTCCCGAAATCAGCTACGTGTGCCTAGCCCATAAGGGAGAAATACTGACTAGATGAAGCCACCCGCCCCCCCCCCCAGCCATGAATGCTTGGGTTAAAGACACTAATAGGATCGTCGTTTAGTATCAATTAGTCTGCTTCATTTTTGATCTTGGAGTGGTGAGCTTACATCCTTCCTCTTACATTTCTATCTTTCTAGATAAGCAGAGAATATTTTCCAGACTCAGTTGAGACGACGGTAATTCCGGTTCAAAATTCGATGTCGATATGCTAATTTTGAAGAGTAAAAAATAGGGAAATTACGTAGATAATATAAACTATAGGAGCAATTATCGATGCTGAAAGGGGAGGGAGGTCACAATTTCAAGGCCCCTCGCTTTACGGATACCTGGAAAATTTTTGTTCGAAAGTTTCGCGTGATAGGGGCCCAGGAGGTTTGGATAAATAGAAATCCGAAAGTCAGATCAGCCCTCCCGCCACTTCTTCTGAAACATTTTGTAAACTTGCCAATATCTTGAAAATAAATTTGGATGCCTTTCGGGTAGCGATGCATCCATTTAATAAAAAAAAAGGTGAAAGATTCCGGCGAAATCGCGTGTTATGTAGCGTTTGTTGAAAAATGACAACTCTCCAAGAAAAGTAAAACTTAACTAACCATTTTCCTGTTGGTCACTAATTAAGATATGGACAAATACCTTTCCTCGGAAATTTACAATATATATCCTATTACTTCTCCAATCTTAATCCTGACTTAAGAATGTACTCATTGGTATAGCTAGCAGCTAACTGACTAATTTTAACTTAGCTGCCAGATTCGTCTAACTAGTTTAGCAAGACGGGTTATTTACATTACGCTAAAACCAGTTGCATTTTCTAAATATGTACTCTAAATAAGAAAAAAAACCAGTACAGACAATAAAAACTTAAATATTTACCACTAATTTAATCGTGAATATACATACATATATATATATATATATATATATATATATATATATATATATATATATATATATATATATATATATATATATATATATATATATATATATATATATATATATATATATATATATATATATATATATATATATATATATATATATATATATATATATATATATATATATATACATATATAAAAAAAAAAAAAAAAAAACACACACACACACACACACACACACACACACACACACACACACACACACACACACACATACATACATACATACATACATACATACATACATACATACATACATACATACATACATACATACATACAATATATATATATATATATATATATATATATATATATATATATATATATATATATATATATATATATATATATATATATATATATATATATATATATATATATATATATATATATATATATATATATATATATATATATATATATATATATATATATATATATATATATATATATATATATATATATATATATATATATATATATATATATATATATATATATATATATATATATATATATATATATATATATATATATATATATATATATATATATATATATATATATATATATATATATATATATATATATATATATATATATATATATATATATATATACATATTGGTTCTAAATCCCTTATAATGTCAGCAATTTCGGATTTATTAGCGTTTTAATTGAAAAAACGCTTAAAACGTAATTTGTTTTCACTAAAGCGCCAACTTGTGGCAGTGACGACTTGTGCCTGTGACTAATTTTAACTGTGACTTTGACTACTTGTGAGTAAGAGTAGGAATACTTGCGGTTACTATTATTATTGCTCCAATTGTGGGTCTGACTGCTATTGTCATTGCTGCTACTACAACTGCTACTACTTCTGTTCTACTACGACTACTACTACTTCCACTGCTACCTCTACTACCACAGCTAGTACTATTGAACTAAGTCAAAAGAGTTGAAGCGTATCAAAGTTGTCAAAAGAGCTTATATATAATATCTCAGGAATGGCTAAGGTTATTAAGTTGGAAATTTGAGGTAAGGTTGAGAGAAATGTTCAACTAGATCAAAAGTCACTATTTGTATCCAGGTGTTCAAAAGAGTACATCTACAATATCTAAGTACTGGATAGTGATATTAAATTGAAACTTTCAAGAAATTTTTGAGGGGGTTGTTGCACTAAATAGAACGACACAATATATATCCAGGTTGTAAAAATGGTGTCTTTGAAAAATATCCAGAATAGTTAAATGTATTAAGTTGAAACTTTCAGAGAATGTTGAATGGTATATTGAAAATAATTAAAAGACACTATGTGCATCCTGATTGTCAAATGAAGGTATCTGTAATATGCCAGGAATCGCCGAGAGTGTTGAGTTGAAACTTTCAGGGAGTGTCAAGGGGGATATTGAACTAAATCAAAAGACGCTGTGTGCATCTAGGTCCTCAGTACTGCTTATTTGAAATATCTCAGAAGCAGCTAAAGGAATTAAGTTTAAATTTTCAAAGAATGTCGAGAAGGACTTTGAACTTAATTGAAGAAAGGTTTGTGTCCTGAGTAGTAAGGCCATAGGGAATATGACGATTACATTGGCGGTTACAATAATATACAGTGCAAAGGTTTGACGACTACAAGAATATACAGTGTAAGGGTTTGACTTTCACAAGTGATTGCGTAATATGCCTTGCCAGGGTCAGTCGCCTATTACTACGAACGGTACATGCCTTACCAAACGGGTTTCTAAGGTGACACCCATTTTTTTGCGGTCAAATAGAGAGAGAGTGGTGGTCACACTAAGTTGGTTAGTAGTTGGATTCAGATATAAGAGTAATTTTCATTGTAGCTCACAATAGTAAGAGAATTAAATCCCGAGAGAGAATAGTTTTTGTGAGAGGATATTAGTGGAGGAAAAATGAATGGTGAATTTACAATATTGGAGATTAATGATGGAACCGACAGCAGCAGCAGCAACGATAGACGAATACCAAATGTAGCTGAAGAAATAGCCATTAGCTTTAGACTATGCCTCGAATGGGATAGTATGTTTTCTAGATACGTGATATCATTAAGCAAGTTTAAGCAGGAAGAACAACTATGTCTTGCTGGAAAAGTGAATATTCTCCATATAAATAAACTTCGGTCAGCATTAGATGTCCTATCGAAATATATTGATGAGAACAAAATGCATCACTGAATATTATTATTGTAATTATGTTCAATAAAAATGTTTCTAAATCAATCATATTTTTCTTTCTTTCTATAGTAGACTAGCGTATATTTTCTAGAGTACAAAAAGAAATTCTGATTAGTCTGAAGTTGGTTGTGAGAGAGTTAGGACTCTAAAAAATGGATAGATTCGAGAAAGAGCGAATCATGAGTAATCTAGTTCTTATGGACAAACTTTGATTCTAGATGATGATTTTCTAGAGTTGTCTATTCAAAGGAAGATATTTTCTAGGGGAATGCTTGTCGATATAATGAAAACTGATTCTCCATCATTAGACTATTGTATGAAGCTTTTACGTCGTGGTCCAAATGCATTTGCATAATTTATTGATATATTGATCGCAACACGGTACAAGTATATTGTGGATATTCTTTTAAACATTGGTTTTAAAATTTACGACTTTTCTGATGAGAAAGATGGTGGTCAAGGATAATTTACTCCTCTCTTTGTATCGCAGACAATTTTTGTCGTTTCCATGGCAGTTTTATTGGGTCAGTTAGAGTGTCAACACATAACAAACTTATCCATACATGTCCGTTTTATATATACACACTCGGCAGCTGATCATTGTCATGTGAGACTTGCAAAATGATTGATGAGTATGATGAAAATTGTAGATTAGGCAACCTGTGTAAATTGCATAGAGGATATGCTCTACAAATTATAGGTTGTAATTCCTGTCTTGAAGAGGTGTGTGACTCTCATCCTATAGGCCACCTATGCTCCAATTGTCATTATGATAAATGTAATCAGTGGGAGAGTATATAACCCGCTATGATTGGAAGGAATCCTGACCGTGATTTTAGTTTATTGCTGGGAGATTGGTATCGTCGTGGTTTTAGATTTTTCTAGGAGGAGGACCAAGGTCAATAATTCAACTTTTGGAACAAGAAAAGAATATGCTTTCTACTTCATCGTTGTGAAGACAGTGGATGCTATGATTATAAACTTACTCATTTTTTTTGATTGTAAAAGAATTTGACTTAAAATTTGAGAACGCTGTTTGTGAAATTGGTTCTAAAATGTCGATCGAGACATGTAACTTCCACCGAATAACTGAAAATAGCATAATTGACTGTACAAAGAGATATGAAAAAAGTGAAGTCACACTCTACTGTAGAAAATGTGACCCTGACATTGCATTACATCAGTATCAGTACACTGTGAATTCAGATAATCTACCTGCACTAGTTGTTGTCGACAAATACCTAGTAGTGGATGAAATCTAAAGAGTAGAAAAGTCGTTTTATCATGTATATAATTTTTTTTTTTTTTAATAAACAATTTCACATACATCTTCAGAACATTTTATTCTTAGGGCACTAAATCAATATTAAATACACTTGTAAGTATATTCTCCACTAGAAAGTCGTTCAATCGAGGTAAGTCAACGTAGATGTTGAGAAACTGCTTGTAGGTGTAGTCACGACATCTGAACATGAAAAAGAGTAGTGCATGAAAGCCACATGTCTTAGTTGTTAAATCCTGTACTCTCCGTTGATTTTGAATAATGGTTTCCCCCCTGCTTTCAATAAAGTTGCTGATGAATGGAGCGTAGAATTTATACGATAGGCCAAGAGGATCAAAAAATTCAATATTCTTCGCTGTTTGAAAGATGCATAGCCAATGACCGCTCTTCAAAGTCGATGGACTTCTATTAACAATGATTAGGGTATTGTTAACACTTGGAATTTTTTCAATGAAGTCCGAAGGTATGCAATAGGACTTGTACTGGGACATGTATGGATCCATACTAAATACATTAATTATTTGGTTTGTGTTCATGGTGCTAGGTCTAGTAGAACACTGCCGTCGGGCGTGATTTCCCAATAGGTTTCAAATTGACTCAGTGATATTAGCGTGATACTCTCGGTCAGAGCAATGGCAAATGTAGACTCTAAACGTACATTCCAAGTTCGTACTATGCTCATATCCTGTGTGCCTGACAAGTCCAAAACAATAACCCCATGATTTTTTGAAAACATTGAATCGGTTATTCCATTTTCAAATAGTTGAGAATCATGATCTAGGGATTGCATGGTCAACTCGTACAGATTTCTATAGGATTTTTTGTCAAATGATAGAGTGTACAGTGGAATACCATACACTTTGCACATGAGGCTAGATAGGCGAAACAAATTAAAAACATTGGGGGATTCAGTCCAGGATCCAACCTCGCTACCACTCTTTACAAAAGCCAATGCCACTTTTGATGGGATTTCTCAATTGATAAATGAGGAATCGCTATAGCTACGAGAGCCGGTGGCAATGTGACGTTGATTGGTGATCGTATGGGGGACAAGAAGTTTAATGTTGTTACCATTGGCTCTTAGCTTTTCCACTGCCAATGCAACAGAGCTCATAACCTGTTGTTTTTGGACGTGGAGACTTGCCGATGTGATAATGACATTTGCATCGGGTGCTGCAGGAAGTGTCATTCTCAAAATGAAATTCGATGGTGCCATCTGTAACTTTATGTCAATCTTGACATTAGGGGATAGCAATTGGGATATACTGAATATCAAATGATTTAATTTTCCTACCAGATGATACTCCTGGGTCACTGCAGTAGTCAATTCACCATCAGTATTAACACATGATTGATATTCATAGCCTAATGATTGTCCTTTCAACTCCTTGTAAGCCTTTGGTGTCATCATCATAAATTGTATGTAGCTTGCATAGTTTGATAAATTATTGCTAGTGCTCACCAATGTTCCATGAATAAATACATTAATTTGTTTGAATAGGTTGTGTAGAATACAGTTTTCATAGGAGAGACCATCGCCGGAATTTGGAGTTGTATTATATGACATTTTCTTCACTACAACATTTAAATCAATAAATGTTGACGACATATCAATGAAATAGTCTTCATTGAAAAATATTTGAAAGTGTATATTTTCTGAAAGGGGTTGTTGGGGGTGAAATTGTTCATAGTAGCCATATCTGACACTGACATCAACATTTTCAGCATTGAATAGACTCAATCAGGAATTAATTGATGGATATTAGTCCTTGTGAGAGATATAAGTCATCTTAAGAGAAGAAATCCTTCTTCGATCAAACAATCTTTTTCTTTTTCTTCTTCTTCTTCTGCTTATCACGTTTCCATGTTTTATTACCTTAGTGCATGGTTGTTGGCCTTCGCTTTGTGCCTGGATTTAGACTGATAAGTGGATGACGCGCACGCATCCTTTTCAATCCCTCCCCATTTTGTCGAGATTTTAGTTCCTCACCAACGGCTCTTGCTGAAGATCTAATATTTTCCTTAACACTATCCTTGAAATTCTTGCCCGACCCCCAGTCCTGTAGTGTGGAGGCAGCAAAATTCGATGCAGCAGGTACAAGATATTTTCTGGCAAGGGGTAGTGCAGAACGAAATAGCCTAGCAAAACAGCTACAAAGACCATAGCCAGACATTGTAGTAAGCCCCTTGTAGTAGTCCAATCCATTGCCTATTTGACGTGGACTCAAAGCACCACATAACACTCAATATCGGGGCAGACAAATGGAATTCTCCTATTGTTCATTTTAGGTGATTGTACTGTCGTTGACAATTGGTCGAAAATGATAAGTAATCACTGCTAAGCCTTTTGTTATTGCTAGAGGATCACCCAATTCACTTCTTAGTGTTAACTGACAGAGTTCCAAATATGAAGTGTTTACAGGAACATACTGACGATGCTTTATATTATAGTGATGAACAAGTTCATGAGTTGTTTTTCGTTCAAGAACACGTAGGAGGGGGACATTTGAATTACCGACTCTCGACGTTTACACAAAGGATGCATAGAGAAATATGCAAGAGTCCGAGGCAAAACCAGGTGGATAATCAGCAAAAATAAATTGATCCATCCCGTAAACGGTGCCAGCATTTTTCCATTGATCATATTCTCTTTAAAGCCAAGAACATCTCTCAGATTATCATTGACAATAATTATTTCAGTGTCAAGAGGTGAGGTAATGTAAATCCTATCATGTTCCAATGAATAATTAAAATGGAATGTACCATCCCTACGATATGAGATTTTCCTATTGATTGTACGACACAAATCCCCCATATTATCATATTCAATATATTTCAATTTAGCATGTGGATACTCACTAGATTTAAGTGCTTCAACCAATTCATAGTCGACATAGTTCAACCCTTTCATAGTCCAATCGAGTGGTATAACTTTTATATCATACACACGATCCTTTCTCAGGATGTCATAGGTATTTTTGAGAATACAGTCGACAAGAGCCACTTCACATGCACCGTCAAATTTGATGGCAGGAGATAGTTTTGTCAAAAAATTACTTGTTGTATTCAAGTCATTGTAGAGAGGATCGGAAACGTTGGACATGGAATTCACATAGAAATCCATGGGCATTGACAATATCTTCAACACCGATCCAAGAATTAAAATCAGAGTTTTATCCGAGCCACCGAACACGTAACTGTTTCTTACCCCTGCGAGTACGTGTCTTTAATATTTTTTCAATTCGATAGATTTCACAAGCATTTTTAACTTTTGTAGTTCATAGTCATATAAGCCACCGGGAATCTTGTTATCTTTGGTATCAAGCAGGTGATAAGTTATGGGCTTTGGGTCTATTATTTTCGACACTTTAAAAATCTCTGTGAACCACAAATAAGTCCCTTTTTCAAAAACATTAGTTGTTCTGTCACTTCGAACAGTGTCACCAACATTGAATTTATTTTTCATCTTTTTGACAGTTGATTCATTCGAATATTGTTTAAGAAAGATGTCAGTTGTATCATGATCAGAATGATGAAGTTCCGTTGGGGTAGAGTTGGACAATGATCGTTGAGGTCGTTGATTATAAATCAACATGATTTTATCTAGATCATGAATAAAAGCCGGTGTATTTTTCAGTGTACAATATCTTGAAATTAAAAGTCGAATAGTTCTTATCAATCGTTCGGCCAATGCAGCCTTTATAGGACTATGACTATGATAGAGCAGTGTACTATATTTCACTAGTACATTTGCAACATGAGGATTAACAAAGTCGGTACCGCGATGTGTTGGATTTTGTTTGTACGAATACTGTTTAAGAAAACTTTTTGAAGCCTTAGCAACTTTAAGGCCTACCTTTTACTGTAATGGAATTGAATGTACAGAGCAACTAATAATACTGCTTGTACGTAGGACATAATTGTTCGGTGTATTGTGACGTCTTTAAAGCTCATCTAGAGTCAGGAGATCTGCATGCATTATGTGCAATGGGTAAAAGACTTTTGTTTTTCGATATTGATTGGCACGCAGTCTATGATTTCTGTGCAGAGTGTAACTTGATTCATTTTGTAGATAGTCTTGTACAGTTTTAGTGTGAACACCAGTGACTTGGTAAAGAGTGGTGGGGGAACTTAAACTCACCGCCTCACCAATATTTTCATTAACACCTTTCAGAACTTCAACCATTTTGAACGTAAACACGTAGTGTAACGTCTGTTGCCCTTTTGTATACTGGCTGTTGGTGGTGATGGTGATGATGACGTTGACTTGATACGTCTTCACTTTTGTCTAGCTATCAGTGGTGTGCTAGTATTTTCCAAAATGGATTTAAAATCTTCTTCTTCAAGTTCATATTTTAATGGTGTCAATGTTGTTGATGATGATGATGATGATGATGCATGTTCATTTAATTTTTTAGAATTTGTCTATTGGCAATAAGACTTTTGGGGAAGTTTAATGTATTTAGAAAGTTGTATAGATGAGCATCAAATGATAAAAGTCCTTTGTGATTGGTAGCCATATCGTAGAATAAATTGAGTAGAAATGGTCGCTGGTCCCTTATTTTAATCTCGGCTCCTTTAATCTCTGCATGGATGCAATCATGACTACTTTCTGAGGGACAGATTAGGTGACATTCTCATGTGTCACGACAATTGTTGGGCCTACTTTGTCCAAATTTCATTGCAAACTATTCAAATTCCTCCTTCGGCTAAGTCGCTCCAGAAGCAGAATCCTGAGAAGAAGACGACTTTTTTGGGATCAATACCAGCAGCAGCAGTGGGCTGTGACGAATAGGACTTGTGTTTTTCCACTCGGCAAAGTGCATATTGAAGTAAAAGCAGTTTTTTTATCATCCTCAATATTCCCATTGTCAAGGAATTTACTCAGATTGTTCTCAAAGTATTCCACGGGTGAGAGAGCGAGTTCTATTGGAGTCAATTTATAGGGTTTTGCCATTCTCTAGAAAAAACTGTTTACAAGTCCTGCAATTATTGGCAGTAAAAGTGTGAAAAAGCTACCGCCCGCCTGAAGAAGTCGTTTCCTTTTAAAATCCTTTCCTTTCTTTTTAGAGGCCAATGTGCGTACAATGGAATGATGTGGCTTTGCCTGTTTCTTAATTACTTCTGGCACTTTAACATTACCCTCGGTCAAATTTAAACAAAGTTCGGATATTAGATTAATGAAATCATTGTCAATACCGTGTTTGAGTATTGCTTTCCTAAGCGGAGGTTTTGAAGTGCTTAGAACTGAAAACAAATGTCTCTTTTCATGTAGTTTCTTCAGTGTCATGATAGCAACTAATAGGTCTTTTTAGTGTTCACAGGGAGATACACTGTAATTTCATTGTCAAAAATATCTGTGACTACACGCAGATCCTTGGGTGTATTTTGATTAAGATCCAATAGGATGTAGCCGTAGAATTTATTAGTTGCCTGATTGTATGCTGAGAGCAGAAATTTGGGGGCTCCTGGATAGATTTGTTTATTGAAAGTTAATAGCGAGCTAGAATCACGAACAACTCTGTAGATGATATAGTAGGTGCACTTTAAAGCAAGTTTTTGGATTCATTTGCTCTGATGAAAGAGCCTGTGTGGAGTTAGAGTAACGGAAATATGTTCATTATGAGAGCAAACAGAAAACAGTTTTAGCATTTCTTGGGACCAATGTTCAATGGATTAAGAAAGATCGTCAATAATCAGCAAAGAGTTGGGTTCAATAATGATGAAAACATCAAGTCCCTGAATGAATTGTATCTGCACCAACCCC
Source organism: Artemia sp. Qi Xiang Cuo (assembly GCF_049724085.1). Lineage (NCBI taxonomy): Eukaryota > Metazoa > Arthropoda > Branchiopoda > Anostraca > Artemiidae > Artemia > Artemia sp. Qi Xiang Cuo. The sequence continues at coordinate 34,712,286 of NC_142801.1, read as the reverse complement.
GTCGTGGCAATTGCTTTTATTTTATCATATGACTCCTGCCAAATACTGTAACAATAGTAGATTTTTTTCGGCTTTTCCACAAACATTTTATCGCAATTTTTAATTATTTTAGTTAAGAGTGTTGTTTTGCCCGACATTGACGGTCCACACAGAAACGATCTGAATGGTGTTTTAAATTGATACATGTTCCCTTCAACAGTTCACCAAGACAACTAACTGTAGACTATGGCTGTCTAATGACTAAATAATTTCCCTATTACTACTACTCCGTTCAAGAATAATGAGAAGAAGAAGAAGAAGACGAATAAAGAATAATATTTTCTTTTATTAAACATAAAAAAGTAACAATACTTTTAAAAAATACTACATTGAAAAAGGCACATTAAACATGAAAAAAAATACACTTTTTTAATTTTTTTATAATAAAAAATACAACATTTACATAACCACTAGAAAAAAAAGCACTTAAATAAATACACTTTTTTTTTGTTTATGTATAAAAAAAAATACAAAATTTATTGGAATAATGCACTTAAAATAATATCACTTTTATTTACAGCATTTTAAATTTTGGGGTCCCCCCCCTCCCCCCCGGGGGGCGGCCACTGCGGCGGCCGGGGGCAGGCCGGGAAGAGCCGGGCGCCGGGGGCGGGGGCCCTCGGCGGCGGGCCCGGGCTGGGGCTTTCATTAAATACTGGAAATTGATCTGCCTTGGACACACACACACACACACATTGTAAATTGTTTGTGATAAAGAAAAAAAGAATTTAAAAAAAAACAAAAAACACCTAATTACCCAAAAAACCCTCCCACCCAATTTATACTTTTTTTTTAATGAATTTATGTTAATTTTTCTAGACCGAGTTGTTTTCTGTACTCTATACATTCAACTCGGTCTGAAATTAAATAATGACCGTGTGGTAGTACCTTCACTCCATCCTCACTTAAAAAGACTTTATCCGAAATGGCCAACAATGTGTGTTTGTTAACTCTAACTGGGTCATTTTTCAATCGTAGGGATGAACTAACCATTACTTTTACCCTCGGAGCTAAAATGTGTTTCGCACAGTTTCTGTACACACTAATGTCAAAATTATTTTTTACAAAGTGTGTAGGTACCCCCTTCCAAACTTGTTTGATATCCTTGCCGTGCGTTTCCACACAGTATACCTTCGGAACAGGAAACACACCACTGGATATCAGATCTCTACCCGTTTCAGATTTTAGCATTAACAATTGATTTGGGGCCTGGCGTTTCACTAGCTCTGTGTAGGAGAATTCGTCCCAATTAGTGTAGTCCATTCGTGAGCTAATGTAATCGTCATTTTCCAAATCATGCAATAGATTTTCAGTTTTGACTTTTAACAGGAGTGAATAAGTGTCCCCGTAGTACACTTGAACTTTTCCTTCAATCAGCCACGGTACATGGCATACATTATAATAAAATGACAACATGAGTTTCTTGGATATTTCAGTTATTGCACTTCCGCCTGCAATATTTTTATTTAATACAATGCTTCTTTTCTTGCGATGTAGGAGCACCATATTAGAGTCTATGATTGTGAACGATGTGAAGTTTGGATCCGCAATGATTCGAGCACAATCTTTGGGGTTAGTTACAATTTCACATCGACTTCTGTGTCGTACGCTCTCGCACATTTTACCGAAGGCTGAGTTCAAAATGAGTTTACAGACTTATTTTTCAACTTTCGTTTTCGCTTGCGAACGCTTACTGACAAAAGTGTCAATAAACGTTTTCATGTAAGGCTTTTGATCAAATTGGAGGGCTCTATGAATCTTAGTGACCTTGAAACCATTGAACACCATCCATTTCAATAGCACGTGATGAACAACGATATTCTGTTTCGGGTTGAGGTCGGCAATTAGTTTTTGTTTTGAAGGTACCTAGTGCATACTCCCGTCCTCTACTAAAGATAAATTGTAGGGGCTCAGAGAGTCCCTACCCACCGGTTTATTTATGCAAGGAAAAACAAAGTCTTTTACCGAGTCATGGATTTCTATGGGTATTTCACCGTCAATTTCAAAATACCATCCCTGTGCCCCATTCTCTTCAACACTAGCAATGTCGGGGAAATTTGAATCACACGGATTGTCAAGCCATTTATAATTGCCATATGGTAAACAGTAGTGAGACATTGCCGATGGTTAAAAGGAATTCATATCCAAAAAACTGTGTCCGACTTTTCATCAGTGTGCTTTCCAGTCGGATCAGTTTCCATGAAGCGATCCCCATGAAAAACCTACCCCCCCCTAATTTATACCTCAAAAAAACGATTCTTATACACAAAAGTAATCAGACCAATTTATTCTTTTCTTATTTTAATTATAAATTACAAAAACAGAATAAGAGTTGAAAAATAAAAAACAAAATCCAATCAAAAGTCCCAATAGATTCTATAATTATACTTGTTCAGAGTGTCCAGAAGAGTGAGTACGGCCCTGGCCAACTAAAGTTAGCAGTAATCCCACCGATATTTACATCTACCCTTTACTCAAAACCTCCGAGCAAATTCATAGTCGTTTGCGGTGCACTTACTCTAAGTAAGAGAATTGTAAAAAGCTTCAATTGGCGGTAGTGACACCTCATCTAGCCTCGAGCCAGAGTTGTAATACTGATATGGATATAGACCCGTACACGTTAATAAATCATACATTTCATCATCGGGGACGTGCTGTTTGAGGAGGGGGAATCAATCAAAATTGACACTGTTCTGCACCTGAATCAATTGACTTAAAGATTTGGGGAAGAGGCTGAAAGAGTGTACAAACCGGATTATATTCAGGAACATGTTACCCTTGTCAACTGTTTTCCACATGAATTCTAGCAGATGTAGCTTCACAGATGATTTAGGTATGATATTATATGAAAAAGAACCATCTATCCATGCGTCATCTACAACTCCTCCCTTGGCAATGCGGGCCAACGCCGGAAGAACAAACTTTAAGTCTTAATTGGAATTGTGTATAAAAACAGGTACGAAATATTGCTGTTTAATGTTTAAATTACACGACTGGTGTGCTACCCCTCTAAAGTTACCCCCTCCCGATGTAATTTCCTGCCACAAATGATCATGGTCGATCACGTTCCTCCTCCCCCCATTCCCAACACCATCATCAAATTCTCCCTTGCAAACCCAACACATTTTACGATTTTTAATAGCCACTGTGTCATCTGGTGATAGGAGCATAGAATAGTTTGTATAACGAAGGCGCGAAACTGAACTGTTCACTGTTTTGATTACAATGACCAATGCCGAGTTCATGTAGTCTTCAGCGTCACTCAATATCTCCGCTTTATACAACACTTTCACGCTATTATTAGAATCTCGTTGCGCGTGAGCGTAAGAGACCCCTATGGCTTCATGTATTTTAACACGATTTGAGTTTGACGGATCGCACACGTCTGTCAGCTTAGCCTCGCAGTCCAAAGCGATCTTATTGCTCTGCAGGAGCGTGTTTTGAAATTTTTTAAAACTCAAGATTGCTTTATCTCCACTTACCTTCCCCACAGACAGGTATCCATGACTTCTGCAGTTTCTCATGTGATACTTTAACTTTAAATCAGAGTGAAATATGGAGAGACATGTTGAACAGCAGAAACAAACACCACCCCGCTTTTTACCCTCCCTTAAAACCCTACTAATATCGGTAATTGGATTGAAATGACCAATTAAATCGGTGTCTTTGGGTAGAGTGTATAAAAGCCACACCCAGTGTTCTACTGATTCAATTGAAGGAGCCCGCACTGGAAATAATACACCCTTCTTATCGGAACGCTGACCCTCTTCAAATTATGTTTCATACTGTAACACCGTGACACCAATCTTTAAATGTGCATTATCTATTGCATCATTGTCATCATTGTGCATTATCTATTACATTATATATGTGCATCTCAAAAATATCTATTCCTTTTAGTTTCACGGGAAATTGACCATTTAAACAATTAAAATCTACTTTTGGGAACTTTGAACCCTCCCTACCATTAACTGCCATTTTATCAAACTTTTTCTTAGATGCATCATCACGCAGAGGTCTGTATGCTGCAATCAAAAATGCATACTTGAAACACTGCAGCCTCGTATCGAAACAGATTCGTTGTATCCCCCTACACCCCTCTAAATCTGAATGATATTTTAAAACTATAGCCCTCTCCCCATCACCACCTCTTACAATAAAATCCTTTTTGAACCTACATATATTAACATTTAAACTTTTAATAAATAAAACTACAGATCCACTACCACCCTCGTTATAATTTTTCCACTTACTTTGAATACTATTAGCCAAATTTAGAAAAACCTCACCATAATTTGATAAATGCGGGTGAATTGCCAACATATCTGTGTGCAAGTATTTCGAATACATCTCACCCGCATTTTCATTAAAAAAAAATATTTTTAGTGCTATTGATGCTTTTAAACTGACCCCCACACCCCACACCCCCATTTGTTGTTCAAGAATGGCTCGAATCTTATCAGTATATGAATGTGAAATGGCCGAGGGATCTTTTATTATATCCCCCGACATTAGAGAGTTGAAGGGCTCACCGAATTTGGTGCTGTAGACCAATGTGTGGTGCAAGCCAGAGTTAGACAGAAAAAAATCTGGAAGAGGGAATACTGTTGCTGTTGTATTACTAACACTAGTACTAACTATATGTATAAGCGAAAGTGTGCGGGGTGACACGGATTTGCCAATAGAACAACCACTCCCAGTCTGTTAAATAATACTGAGTGGATATAACATGAAACCTCCTAGCATGTATTCCGAGGTGTTTTGGGACGATTTGTCAAACCAGCCTGTCTTGTCTTGAGCTAAAATATTATAATGAGGACTCGGTTCAAATTCACTAGTAGCATCACCTAAATGCTCACGCATAAGACTATCTGCCCACCCCGGATCCTCAAGCATGTCAATATCACAGGTTAAGTTGTCTAGGCTAGCCATTTCCCAAAAAACATCATTGAGGAAACCCCTACGCCATTACATATTCTCTAAAACTAATGTAGCTTCATCACTGAACTCCGATGGTGGTAAAATAATTGGTCCCCTGAATCCTGTTGTTTCATCACTGAACAGTGGTGGTGGTGCTTGATTATTAATCTGTAGAAAAAAAGTTTTATTTTCTGTATAACATAAGCATTGTTTCATAAAGTTGAAATATCATGTTTATTCCTAGTCGTATGTTTACCTGAATATTTAACACGTACCATTTTTCCATACCATCCAACAAAACCCAATTCCTCCTAGAATTATTTAAACTAAAGAGTTACCCCCTCCTCCCTCAGAAAGTTCACAAAATCACAATAGCCTTATCTGTAGTGAAGCGTTTTTCTATTCGTAAACAATTTTTTTTAAAACTAAAAAGTTACCCCCTCCTCCCTCCGAAAGTTCAGAAATACACAATAGCCTTATATACAGTGAGGCATTTTTCTACTCGTATGTTTCCCGAATATTTAACACGTACCAATTTTCCATACCATCCAACAAAACCCAATTCCTCCTAGAATTATTTAAACTAAAAAGTTACCCCCTCCTCCCTCAGAAAGTTCACAAAAACGCAATAGCCTTATCTGTAGTGAATCATTTGACTACTCGTAAAATAATTATTTAAACTAAAAAGTTACCCCCTCCTCCCTCAGAAAGTTCACAAAAACACAATAGCCATATCTGTAGTCAAGCATTTTTCTAATCATAAACTAATTTTTTAAACTAAAAAGTTACCCCCTCCACCCTCAGAAAGATAAGAAGGGCACCGGATCCCTACCGGTTGTGAGTCGTTTTTCTACTCATACGTTTCCCGTATAATTGAAGCGCGCAATATTTCCATGCCAAAAAAGAGTACCCAATTCCTCCTAGAATTATTTAAACTAAAAAACTTAACTCTACTCCCACAGAAAGTTTGCAAAAACACAATAGCCCTATCTGTAGTGAAGCATTTTTCAACTCGTAAACTAATTTTTAAAACTAAAAAGTTACCCCCTCCTCCCACAGAAAGTTTAAAAAAAAAAAAAAAAGTTGGATAGAAATAGGTAGAAGCTAGAGGTGAAAATACTCATATTTCCAAATTAAGACTGCTGTTGAGTGCCGTCCGTTTCTTGCATAGATGTGGATTCGTTCCATCTTGGTTTCTTTTCCGGAGGGGGGAAATTGCAGGAATCCTCTTCCTTAAAAAGAAGGCAAAATTTAGCATGAAAAAAAAAACAATCCCCTTTTTCCATTTTGTTAGAAAAATGCTGAAGAGGTCAAATTTTGCCCTCCTCTTGTGTAAAGGCAAAAATTTTATTTCTCATTAAGGTTTGATTTGGATAATGGCTTAAAAGTGCTCCCATTATTAATTTATTTAACTTCCTTATTCTTACTCCCAAATATTGCCTAAAATTTTATTTTCTTCATTAATTTATCTCTGTAGAGGTTTGTTTTAAAACCCTGTATTATACTTGAGTTGTTTTTTCTTGCGATTTCTTTACCCAATATATATTCAGAAAAGAATTTTATTTACATACGTTGAATGTCAATCAATGATCTGCATATTATATACATAGCAGTTCTATATATAGCTCGTTGCATCCATTATGAGAGAAGCCAAGAGGAACTCGTAAATTATACACTATTTAATTATACCATAGACGGGAAGTGTATATTCTGCGATTAATTCCACTTTGATATGGCTTTTCAGTGTGTTTCCCAACAAAAATATGCAAATATAATAAAAACAGGCGAAATTCCCTTTTAAAAACAACATAAAACTTTAAACAGGGCTAAAGAGAACCTTAATATTGATAAAAAAAAATTTTTTACTTAGTAAACGCATATACGAGATTTAATGTCCTCAGTAAAAGCCTGTACGAGATTTAATTTCCTTAGTAAATAAGTGACATTAACGAAAATGAGGGCACATCAACCGAACGCCGTCAACGAGAGCTTCGAATAACCACTACAAAAGTGTCACAATGTCATCCGTGCGTTACCACCCCCCTCAAAAAATAGGGGGGTGGAATGAGTTACTCAGAATCATGAAGGCACTATTTTTTCACTGAAAATAAAAAAATGATATTTTCAAGGAAATCCCAAAAGAATTATTATTAAAATCATTAGGGGGAGGGATAGGGGAATCAACGCCTCATTCATCATTTAGCACTAGAAAGTCGTTCAGCCGGGGATTGTCACCATAAATGTTGAGAAACTGCTTGTAAGTATAGCCGCGACATCGGAACACAAATATAGTAGGGTTTCTATCATTTGCTGTGTTAGCTTAGGGACATTTCGCAGTATAAATGCACTTAGGAAGGTCAGGGCTTGGCTAAAAAATGGAATTTTCAGTGAAAAACTCACAAATATAGCTCTTAATATGGCTTTTCAGTGTGTTTCCCAACAAAAATATGCAAATATGATAAAAACAGGCGAAATTCCCTTTTAAAAAACAACATAAAACTTTAAACAGGGCTAAAGAGAACCTTAATATTGATAAAAACAATTTTGTCCTTAGTAAACGCATATACGAGATTTAATGTCCTCAGTAAAAGCCTGTACGAGATTTAATTTCCTTAGTAAATAAGTGACATTAACGTAAATGAGGGCACATCAACCGAACACCGTCAACGAGAGCTTCGATTAACCACCACCAAAGTGTCACAATGTCATCCGTGCGTTACCACCCCCTCAAAAATAGGGGGATGGAATGAGTTACTCAGAATCATGAAGGCACTATTTTTTCACTGAAAAAAAAAATGATATTTTTCAAGGAAATCCCAAAAGAATTATTATTAAAATCATTAGGGGGAGGGCTATGGGGATCAGCGCCTCATTCATCATTTAACACTAGAAAGTCTTTCCGACGCAGATTTGTCATCATAAATGTTGAGAAACTGCTTGTAAGTATAGCCGCGACATCAGAATTAGACAAAACCCGTTAATAGCAAGAGCCTGTGAAATTTGACTCCCAAAACTGTCACTCTCTTTGTAATACGCAAGCTTTTCATTCAAACTGGAAAAATACAGCATGTTTGGAAAAAGCTTGTTTCTGAATGATAAAGAACTGTTTTTCAAAACAATTAAAACTTGTAAACATAGCTGTGGAGGAGAGATTTTATTTAGATAATAGAAAAAAGCGTGCTTTGCCGTTTTTATTGAGTATACTAATTATATTCTTAAGATTTTGTATTGTTGGAGGGGAGGGGGCTAAGTCCCCCTGAAATTTGAATTTACTAGTAAAACTTTTTTTTATTTATTTTTTTTTTTGGGGGGAAATAAAAGAATGAAAGTGTACTCACATTGAAAATTGACGAATCCATTGTTTTCAAAGTTACTAATATGTAGTATAGTATAAACAATGTGTTAAAACATAACAAAAATTGGAATGCAGTGTATGAACATTATATAGGGTTTTTGCTTGAGTACATTATACCATGCCAAGTTTTTATAAAAACCAACTAATCAAGTTACCATATGGAGTAACCGTCGCTCTCTCTAACCGACTGACCCCCCAAAAAATGAGTGTCACATTAGAAAACCCGTCTGGTAGGGCAAGTACCGTTCGTAGTAATAGACGACTGACCCTGATAAGCCATTGTACCGGTTAAACTGCACGCATATTCATGCCTCAGGCTTGTGAAAGTCAAACCCTTACACTGTATATTCTTGTAGTCGTCAAACCTTTGCACTGTATATTCTTGTAACCGTCAATGTAATCGTCATATTCCCTATGGCCTTACTACTGTCCTGGTTGTCAAAAAGGTGTATTTTTATTGGCCCAAGCTGATCATTACTTACAGTTCGTTACCACGAACTGTTCGAAATCAGAAACATCCACATGTAAATGCATAAATCATCCTCTTTGTCCTTCCATTTTTATACGGCTTTGTTTTCAAATGACATAAAGAATTAATCCTTTTGATTCATTTAAAAGTTGCTACTGTCTTTCCACCTTTCCTAAATAAATAAAAAAGAGGCTCTCGGAGAGGAATTTCAAAGAAAAAGAGTGATAGTAAAATCCCATACCAGAAGGTATAAAATCCTATATCAAACGTAAATTAAGATAAATCATCAATTGATGTTGAACGACAGAAAATGCATAAGTAAGTGTGAGACTACCGCCCCTTTCAACTCCCTAAATAATCTCCGGTGTTGTTTTCCAGATCCTCCCAAAATAAAACGTTGATTAAAATAGAAAAGACCCGGAAATATGATTTATAAAATTTTATGCGTACTATAACGTAAAAATTGCGTGAATTTAATGTTTTCTTGTACAGTTTTGCATGGAGCCTGGGGCTGTATTAGTCAATTCAGCAAATCCAGTTTGGACTTGTAAGTAAGTCCGCACTCAGCAGACCTTTTTCCAGCAAATAGCTTTGGCTAATTGAACCAGCGTAGAAATTTTGCCCTACTGAACATGGATTGGCATCAAATGGATTTCTTATAAAAAAAATTTGCCAACCCATGGAGCCTAAAAAGCTAACCAAAAATAGCGTCAGCTTATACTGATAGAAAAATATTCAAAGAACTCTAGGATAACTTGCAACTTTCCGAGCTCTGAAGCGCTATAAGTAAATAATCAATTGTAATAGGTTTCAGTAAGTGCCTTTGAATGCAATTAACTAAAAAAAACAATTTTTTTTAGCTGAAAGTAAGGAGCGACATTAAAACTTAAACGAACAAAAATTATTCCGTATATGAAAGGGGCTGTCCCCTCCTCAACGCCTCGCTCTTTACGCTAAAGTTTTTTATTATTTTAAAAAATAAAGTTGTGAGACAGTCAAACTTTAGCGTAAAGAGCGAGGCTTTGAGGAGGGGACAGGCCCTTTCATATACGGAATAATTTCTGTTCGTTTTAAGTTTTAACGTCGCTCCTTACTTTAAGTTAAAAAAACTTGTTTTTTTTATTTAATGTCTGAACGTTTTGAATTAATGCAGTTTTGATTTTGGCTCACCGTACATGAATAATTAAAACGAAATTCGCATATTAATTTTTCCTTTTTTTGGCTAAATGGCTCTCTCGAAATTTTGTTCAGACGTAATTTACGAATTAACTTACGTAACGATGTTCTATATTCGTATGTTTCTATTACGTATATTAGGGAGTTCTCCCCTTAGTTAATACCACGCTCTTTAAGCTAAAGTTAAAATTTTGTTTATATCACAAACCCCTGAATCACAAAGGCCGGTTAATTAGAATAGATAGCTCTTTAGAAAATACTAAATATAACCGTAGCGTAAAGAGCGAGGTATTGACTTGGGGGCGAACCCCCTCACATACAAAATAATTGCTGTTCGTTTTAATTTCTAATGTTGCTTCTTAATTTCAGTTGAAAAAACTTGTCTTTTTTAAATTTAATTTCTGATCGTTTTTTAAATAATGCTGGGAAATCCGGCGCCCTTTTCATAGAAATGTCCCTTACCCTAAGGAAACATCCTCCACGAAAAGATTCTCCCGAGTAACCCGTCCTCCAGCCCTCCTCCACCAGAAAAAAATCCTTCCTGAAAATGTCTGTATACTTCCCAATAACCAATACTATATGTAAACAATGGGCAAAGTTCATAACTTGCAACCCTTCCCCTGGGAACTGTGGGGGATTAAGTCATCCTAAAAGACATATTTGCTAAAATCTCGCCTATGATGAGCAGAATTGCTATCTCAATATTTTGATTGGTTGACTTCGGAAGAAATGACCGCGGGAGGGGGCATCGTCGCCCTCCAATTTTCTTCATCACTTAAAAAAGGGGTTAGAAATTTTGATTTCCAACCGGAGAATCCCTCTTACGATCATCAATGACAGTTTAATCGATACGATCACCCCTGGGAAAATTTAAAAAAACAAACAAATAAGTAAAAAAAAAAAAAATAAAAAATAAACACGCATCGTGGTTTTTCTTCTGACAAAAAAAAAAACAAAATTCCACATTTTCGCAGATAGGAGCTTGAAACTTCTACAGTAGGGTTCTCTGATACGCTAAATGTGATACAAGGGTGTGATTTTCATTAGAGTTCTATGACTTTTAGGGGGCGTTTCCCCATTTTTTCAAAAATAAGTCAAATTTTCTCAGGCGCATAACTTTTGATGGGTAAAACTAAACTTAATGAAACTCATATATTTGAAATTAGCATAAAAATATGATTCTATTGATGTATCTATGGGTATCAAAGTTCCGGTTTTTAGAGTTTCGGTTACTATTGAGCCAGGTCGCTCCTTACTTACAGCTCGTTACCACGAACTGTTTGATCCAATAATTGCAATTGGCTACTGAACGCTAAGAATTAAAAAACTCAGTTGCAATAAGCTTTATTAACAGGGGATAAGTTTAAAGAAAATTATACCTACTATATTTTAAAAAGTGTATTATCTTTTGTATATATGTATACATGCATATATATATATATATATATATATATATATATATATATATATATATATATATATATATATATATATATATATATATATATATATATATATATATTTCAGATTATAGTTTTTCAAAAACTATTGTTATGCAATTTATGTGGTATATTTATGAAAAAATATTTCAAATAAACTGGCTCATGATATTTCTCTATATTTTGTAGAATTCTGAAAAACTAGCGTTTTACTGAAAACTCAAGACCGACTAAAAAACAGGAATAGAAGCAGAGAAATTCCTAAGCGGCCAGCCAAACATAAAACAATAATTTATAAGGCTTACAGATCTAAATTGAATGAAACCCCCCCAAAAAAGAAGAAGAAATCGAGGAGCTAATAACTGACCGTCGCAGGTGTCCCTTCCTTCGTGCCTCCGGCTGTGCCTCCGTGCCTCCGGCACACCTGAAAGAGCTTGTTCCAGGAAGCGAAGGAACACAGTTTTTTTTTTGGCTTATGGAAAGCGTACGGCGCGTTTTTTACGACGGCAAACTTTCTCCTCTTGAGAGGTTATCTTTACTTGGCCGTATTGTTTACTGTGTTCGACATTGGAGATCCTGGGTACTAAAAAATGGACATTATGCTTTGAACGAGAATTTTATTACCACAAACCTTTACCATTGCCTAGAGATAAATATGCATTCCCTAGTGCTTCTCATTCGTCGATTCAAACGGCTTGGGCTCGAACGTCTTTTTGAAACTCTCCGACATGAATAGCCAACCGTGTGAAGATTTTTTTTAGGAAGATGCGGTCTCAAACCAGCTGTTACAGTACTGTAAAAAACTTTTGTTCCTCCAACTTCTACATCGAATTCGTCGATATGAAAGTATAACGGATTTTGAAGCTCAATATTCTAATGAACAGTTGTCCTTGCCCAAGGCCAAGCGAGTTAGATCCATTGGTGTTGTCTGTCAGTTCCGATTTTTCTTTGCCCGGGGACGATGAAATCAAGCTCGAGCTAGGTCGAGCTCGTATTGAAAGCCAGCGAATAATGAAAGCCTTAATACCCGACGACGTACTCTCTGCTTTCGGTTACCAAGTACCGAATTTTTGTCTTTCTGTACTTCACGACAGTGACTCAAACGATGACTCAGAGGAAAATACTCTGTCCGATAAGCAGGAAAAGGCTTCCACGACTGACACTGAATCGGGCTCGGAAAGTGACGGCATCTTTGAAGATTTGCCAGTGATTGCTCACTGTGTGAAACACCAGGTTGAAAAAAATTGGGTTAGTGAGCCTGTGACGAACATGAAGAATTCTAGGTTTTGTCTTGTCAAGACTTCTGACGGCTCCATAACACCAATAAAAAAAATCACGCTGTTGTGGCTTCTGAGGGAAAGCTCTGAGAAGCTGAGTAGTGACCGATTAAAACGGGTGATGGTCCAGGGCCGACGAGTAGGACTACGTGAGTCGCCACAAACCAATGCAGAGGTCGGTGTGAAATCAGAATTGCGTATCGGTGAATGGTGCGTTTACAGACCGGTTGGCAGGGGAAAGAGAGTATTAGTTGGGCGGGTCATACAGTTTGGCTACTTCTCTGGGCAAAGATGCCACTCTGCAGACACGCAGAATATGGTTATGACGTTCCCTGACGACATAGGAATTCTGTGCCAGTGGTTCCGGCTGAATGCTGATCTCACATTAACTGCCGCATTGGTAGACCAGGGTTACTGTGACTCCAGCCTGTATATCATGCATTCAGCAGAACCCGTTTCTATGGAAATCGGCACCAACATTGTCTTTGGCTTTGACTCAGACGTCTTCACAAAGCTAAACTCATTTATCCAGAAGAAAGGGCTCCACTTTTTTGATGTCTCGTCAGCATCGCAATCATCATGTTAAAAATGGCACCTAAACCCATAGCTGACCTCAAGACCATAACCCCCACCATCGCCATGTTCTGTGTGTCAACAGAAGGAATTTTGTTTAACATTTTTCAGAGGTAGTTGTTTTTTTCCCTCCCCTCCTCCTCTCCACTCGGTGATATGTTAATACAAAAACATATAAATCTTACAACTTTATACATTACCATATCACCTAATCTTAAAAAAAAATAAATTATTATATACCAGTCAATGTATTAGTGGACATGAAGGCACACTACCATTTAACTTTTTTCTTGCCAAATATCTATCGCTCCCCCCGTTCCAGGGTGTTCTTCCCCCTCTAGGAGACGCTTTTCCGGTGGCATTTTTACTTCAATTTCTTAAAATTCATCTCCTTCAATTTTCACTAATACGAATTCGAATTTTAAAGGTGGTCTTCCAAAAGGCTTACTCTTACAACTTTAAAATTTTCTAACACAAAAAAAAACTGTTTGCTCTCCCGTAGACTGGGCGTCCTCTGTCCACAAGAAACCCATTCTTGCGGTGGCACTTTTTTCCTTCTTTTTTTTTTGGCCCTTTTTACGACCAGCCTTAATCAACAAAAAAACCAAAATACAACCAACCCATCAACAAAAAACCAAAAATAACCTTAATACTGACGTGCATGAGGGCACAGAACTGAACAGAATCTTGAACCATGTCTCCTACGGACGAGGAGACCACCCACGGCGGGGCTGGTCCTTCCAGCTCAACTCCGTGTGCCCCTCGTCCCCCATTCGCTTGAGTTTTTGATAAAATTTTATGAGTCTCAAATACATTCCGAGATCTAGGGCAGCGGAAGCGATGAATACTTGTTATGCTCAGTAGAAGACTTAGTAGTAGAAGACTTAGTGTTTATACTTGTGCTAACCGAGCTTAGTTTGATTTACTGAAGCTCATTTGTCCAGTTTCTTAGGGTTGTCATTTGAGCTGTGATTATCGAGATGATTACTGAAACGTAACAATAAATATCTGAGAAACTAGTTATTTTTTTTTAATTGGTTGCTTTACTTAGTGCTTTTTACTAATAACTCGGTAGTAACAGTTTTTCTGACTGTTGCTTTACAGTTTTCTCTTCAAATACCCAAAGGCCTGGGTTTAATACCAAGAAAGTTGGATTCTAAGTACATTCGGGAAAAAGGGATCTGTATTTCTTCCGGATTCTATCGTGTCAAAGCAGCAGATTCCTTTTTTTAGTACAATTAAGAATCCGAGATCCAAGGGTGCGTCTTGGCACAGCCACTAAACAGAAAAGCAGGTATGATAAAAGGGAAAGGGATATGTGAAGGCGTCATAAAAGGCAACTTTTACCGCTGGCCAAGCCATATTGAATAGGACTCCGAAGCGTGACGTCAATTCTTGGGCGGGAAATTCAAATAACGATGAAACGTGGATGCGTAGACGTTTTTTCGGAACTTTGGCGAATTGTTTTGGCCTAAAATATTTGTCGTGGATCCTACTAATCCACCAGAACGTTTTCACGTCGAAATAATACTAGGAATATGGACAATAAGTTGTTAGTTACAACTAGAAACCATGTTTCACGGTACTTTGAATTTCGTACCTTGATTTTTACGTCATCACTGCGCAGCCCTATGTTGTATAACTTAAAAACCGTGTTCCGGGATTTTTTTTGAAATTTTGGGATTTTCTTTTGAAGAAAAATTCGGAATTTTATTTTTGAGCTGGTGGCAACGCTGCATGTGTAATAAGAAAAAGTTACACCATCAGTACCATCCTAGGGTTACCTAGTTTTTGCATGAATATCAACAACTTGCAGTCCTCCGTTCTTCTTCTTTAGATACATATCAGTTGTTTTCAGTCTTGGGAGTTCTTTTCCTTGCCAAATAAACCCGTAAATGATTTTTTCCAAGTTTTAAAAGATCGCTTTTGAAGGTGCTGAAATATTCAACAGATACCGAATAACAGGCAAGCTGTATATATTTACATATTGCGCCCTTTGGAATATTTTACAAGTTTCCCTCCCTGTCCATTTTTAATGCCTCCGGCGTGCCTCCGGAGGCATGCCTCCGATGTGCCTCCGTGCCTCATGCCTCCAGGTGTCCCTCAAAATGCCCAGTTGTTAACCCCTCGGAAGAAATGCAACAGTAATAAGTTTTTAATTCAAGAAAAATTGCATATTGCGTCTTTTTTTTTAAGTTAATATGGCAAAAATGCATTAATGTTTCGCTCCAAATTAAACCCACGTTCAGTGTAGCTTATTACAATGGATTGCAATAGGCTAAATTAAACACAGCGTTCGAAAATTCAAAGTATAGGCATTTGCTACAATATCATCAGGATCATTACTTGAATATACTTAAAATATAACATAAGATATACAAGAATAAATGTTATTTAAAATTTGCCAACTATGGAATGAAAGCGCGCGATTATATCAGAAGATTAATTTTGTTTAAAAAAATGTACATCATTAATCATTCATTTTGAATACAGAAAAAGAAAGCTTCACGTTGAAGCAAAATCACTCATTTTATATATATATGAATAAACTTACCGAAAATAACAACATTAATAAATGTGAAAACTGAGTTGTTTTGTAAAAGTTTCACGGTTTTTTTTTTCTTTATATGCTGAATTTTAATGAGCACAATCTGAACCAAAACAATGTCGATGAAATTAGCGCAAAAGCTCCATAAAGAAATTATAAGATTATCTGAAACTTTTGTAACAACAAAGCAGATGCTTACTAAAGGGCCAAATGCTATAAAAGGCGAGATTACAAGATACGATTTTAAATCTTGCATGGCTGTACATACACTTTAAAGGGCTGGGCACACATAGCTGATTTCGGGAACTGACTTCCATATCAGCGCCGATTTTAAAAGAAAATCAGCGTCAATTTGAGCTTGAAAAATTTTCTAGTTTTCGGCGCCGATTTACAAAATCAGTGCCGATTTTCATCATGATCTTCACAAAAAATAGGGATACAAATAAATAGTCAGCCAGAGATGTCTGTGGTGAAAGACCCCGCTGCTGAGCTGAGAATTACACTAAGAACTAAGCTGAGATCAATCATGACACTAATAACAAACTTCAGTTGACTATTTGTGTCCGCAATTTTTTGTTTTGAAAATCTCGCGCAATTAATTTTTCTTTCAACAAATTTTTCTTACCGCTATCGTTTGTCCACTGATGCTGAAATCGGTTTCCGAAATCAGCTACGTGTGGTGAGCCCTTAAGAAAAGATGAGGAGACTGTTCTTAGGGGAAGGAGGTATATGAGGCTTTGAAAGATACGTTCTTAGATCTAAAATGTCTAAGCTTTCTCCCCCTCTTACTAAAGATATTGTTTAGTGTAAAAAATGATTCTTACACTTAGCCTACGTTCAAGCAAGATATCCCCCTCCAGATCAGTCTGATCACTTAATTCACTACCCCAAAGAACCCTGGGTTTGACTTTTCACCCCCCCCCCCCCGCTCACAAATCACTGGCTGCAAAATAGCGCTGCCTAAGTACAGAGCGAAGTCGCTTCCATGTGTTATTGTTTTTTCCATCGAGTGTAACCTAACTTTTGACTCGAGTAAGTGATAGAGAAGAATCTAAATACACTAGGTCTGTACATATTCCCGGCTATTCCCGCTGTAAAAACAAAATAGCTGCAAGATCTCGGGAACAGGAGTGGGGATGCAGTTGAACGTTTCAGGGGGGGGGGAGGGGGAGATGAGGCGATTTCAAATTTTGTGTTGAGGAGGGGAACTAACCATTTTATGTGTCTTACCCACCTAAAAGTTTTTAGGTGGTGAAAGTTTTTAAGTTAAGTTTCCTATAAGAAACATAACAGAATTCATGGTTCATTAGTGAATTCTGAGTGAGCAGAATTCACTCAGAAACTAAGTGATTTATGCAGGTTATATGAGTGGGATATTATAGGCCTAGCTGAGACGTGGAGAACTTATCGTATTTGCTTTCTAGGGTTTATATATGAGTGCGCCAGTAGAACCCTATCATGAGCTCGTGACGGGAGTCCATATATGGGCATAGAACCACGTGGTTCTGTCGGCATTTTTAATGCTGACGGGAGTCCTAATAAGGGCATAGCCTCCCTAGGGAGAAAGATTGCGTAATGGGGTCAATGACCTCTTTTTCCAAGGTCAATTTATTTGATGTTTCTATGTGTAATAACTCGGGGACGAAGGTTGCACCTGCGCAGTGAATTCTAACGGGAACAATGTTATTGATCTGGGTCTCGGGGTGGAAGTAAATTTCACTGGATTTACATACTCGCTAGGGGAAATTATTAAGTCACTAACCGAGGAATTATTAAACAGAAATGTCTTCATTTTTGTTTGGTTAGCTTAACCTGAGAAATTGATTTACATAATCGGCGGGGAAATTGTTGATTCACGATGGGGGAATTATGAAACAAACATGACTTCATTATTGTTTGGCTAGCTTAACCTGTGAACTTGATTTACATAATTTGCGGGGAAATTGATGATTCACGAAGAGGGAATTAAGAAACATTAAGGCTTCTTTAATCTGTGATTTAAATATTCGATCGGGAAAATTATTGATTCACGATGGGGGACTTATGAAACAAACATGACTTCATTATTGTTTGGCTAACCTAACCTGTGAACTTGATTTACATAATCGGCGGGGAAATTGTTGATTCACGAAGAGGGAATTAAGAAACATTAAGGCTTCTTTAATCTTAGGTCTGAGGGATAAACGTTCTTTAGGTCAGAGAGAAAAATTAATATTTTATTTTTAAATAGGGCTTCATTGATCTTTAGTGTCAGGAATTATAATTGACGAAGGGGAGAATTAAGAAACATTAAGGCTTCTTTAATCTTAGGTCTGAGGGATAAACGTTCTTTAGGTCAGAGAGAAAAATTAATATTCTATTTTTAAATAGGGCTTCATTGATCTTTAGTGTCAGGAATTATAATTGACATCACTTGTTATCTTGGAATTATGCGGGAGTCTAAAGAGATAGAAATTCTATTTTTAAATAAGGCTTCACGGAGCTTTAAGTCGAAGAGATAAATTGATATTCTAACGAAACCCTAATAGTTTAGCTAGGAAAATTTATGAGATGAAGAGATTAACGTAGGAAAGGGTTTCCTAGAAATTTGAAATGCGTTAGCGCAGAGATGCCAAACAAAAGGAACACGCTGAAATTACGTTTAGGGATTATTTGGGCGAAACGATTTTAGATATTTTATGGGATTATTTCGGCGAAACAGTTAGAGACATTTTGAAAGAAGATTTTAGGAAAGGTTTTAGAAGAGAATTTGAGGGTGAAACTCTGTGGTCGTTATAATACACAAGTTCCATTTGAACAGTGTTGTGAGGTCCTCTACCCCAACCCCAAAGGGTTCCGATCCCCACCCCAACCCCGAAGGAAGCCCCCGGTACTCAAAGGCCCCCCAAGCTCCCATAGAGCCCCAGCCCCCCAAACGCCCTCCTCAGACCCTCAAAGGCCCTCCTCTGGTCCTCAAAGGGCCCCCGGATCCCCAAAGGGCACCCCCGGGCCCCCCAAAGGCCCATCGAGCTGCCAAAGGACCAACGGGGTCCCAAAGGCCCTACATCGGTCCCCAAATGTCCCCCAGGCTCCCAACTGTCCCCCCGGACCCCCAAAGGCCCGCCCCCGGCCCCCAAAGGCACACCGAGCTCCCAAACGACCAACGGGGTCCCAAAGGCCTTCACCCGGTCCCCAAATGTCCCCCCGGCCCCCAACTGTCCCCCCGGACCCTCAAAGGCCCCCCAAGCTCCCAAAGGGCCACCGGCGCTCCCAAAGGCCCACTCAGACCCCCAAAGGACATCCCCGGGCCCC